>NC_091449.1:62691352-62991352 GCF_964237555.1 Oryctolagus cuniculus
CAACATAAAATAAACGTTCTATGGATAGGGTCCTCAACTGTGGCTTAATGCTTCTTATCTTGCTTTTATCCCTAATTTCACCAGTATCCGTTTCTATAACACTAAAAACATTTATTTCAATGCTATGCATTTGATAATAATGATCATAGTCATGGCAGAGAGCTAGTTCTCACCAAATCTGGGTGCTGTTCCATACTTCCCCAGTTCCTTCAGTTATGATAGGTCCGTGTAACTAGCTTTGACTGACAGACTAATCAGAAAGAGCCAAATCACCTGCAGGCCAACACAGATGTGAACCCAAGTCTACCTACATTAAAAGTCCAAATGTTTAATCTCTTTGAAATAGAGTCACTTTAAACTCTTGATTTACATAATTAAGAGCCTTTTCCAACTTAACTACATGGTACTACCAAAGTCTAAAATATTTCTCAATGATTTCAGCTTTTATAAAAAAAAATGTGGAATTCTGAAACCCGTGTTCCATGTTCCATGGATCCACACTGGCAATAGGAGTTAGAAAAATGGAATTTATACTGATTTCTTTTTTTTTATAGTTATTAGCTTAAGTCTTTTTTTTCTTTTTTTTTTAACTTTTATTTAATGAATATAGATTTCCAAAGTACAGCTTATGGATTACAATGGCTTCCCCCCACAATGACGTCCCTCCCACCCGCAACCCTCCCTTTCCCACTCTCTCTCCCCTTCCATTCATATCAAGATTCATTTTCAATTCTCTTTATATACAGAAGATCAGTTTGGTGTACATTAAGTAAGGATTTCAACAGTTTGCACCCACATAGAAACACAAAGTGAAAAATACTGTTTGAGTACTCGTTATAGCATTAAATCACAATGTACAGCACATTAAGGACAGAGATCCTACATGAGGAGTAAGTGCACAGTGACTCCTGTTGTTGACTTAACAAATTGACGCTCCTGTTTATGGCATCAGTAATCTCCCTATGCACCAGTCATGAGTTTCCAAGGCTATGGAAGCCTTTTGAGTTCACCAACTCTTATCTTATTTAGACAAGGTCATAGTCAAAGTGGAAGTTCTCTCCTCCCTTCAGAGAAAGGTACCTCCTTCTTTGAAGACCTGTTCTTTCCACTGGGATCTCACTCACAGAGATCTTTCATTTAGTTTTTTTTTTTTTTTTTTTTTTTGCCAGAGTGTCTTGGCTTTCCATGCCTGAAATACTCTCATGGGCTTTTCAGCCAGATCCAAATGCCTTTAGGGCTGATTCTGAGGCCAGAGTGCTGTTTAGGACATCCACCATTCTATGAGTCTGCTGTGTATCTCGCTTCCCATTTTGGATTGCTCTCCCCTTTATTTATTCTATCGGTTAGTATTAGCAGGCACTAGACTTGTTTATGTGATCCCTTTGACTCTTAGTCCTTTCATTATGATCAATTGTGAACAGAAATTGATCACTTGGACTAGTGAGATGGCATTGGTACATGCCACCTTGATGGGATTGAATTGGAATCCCCTGGTATGTTTCTAACTCTACCATTTGGGGCAAGTCAGCTTGAGCATGTCCCAAATTGTACATCTCTTCCCTCTCTTATTCCCACTCTTATATTTAACAGGGATCACATTTCAGTTAAATTTCAACACTTAAGGATAACTGTGTATTAATTACAGAATTAAACCAATAGTATTAACAGACAAAAAAATACTAATAGGGATAACGTATTAAGTTGTTTATCAACAGTGAGGGCTATGGCTGATCAAGTCACCGTTTCTCATAGTGTCCATTTCATTTCAACGGGTTTCCTTTTTGGTGTTCAGTCAGTTGTCACCAATCAGGGAGAACATATGGTATTTGTCCCTTTGGGACTGGCTTATTTCACTCAGCATGATGTGTTCCAGATTCCTCCATTTTGTTGCAAATGACTGGATTTCATTGTTTTTTACCGCAGTATAGTATTCTAAAGAGTACATATCCCATAATTTCTTTATCCAGTCTACCGTTGATGGGCATTTGGGTGGGTTCCAGGTCTTAGCTATTATTAATTGAGCTGCAATAAACATTAGGGTGCAGACCGCTTTTTTGTTTGCCAATTTAAATTCCTTTGGGTCAATAGTAAGGAGTGGGATGGCTGGGTTGAATGGCAGGGTTATCTTCAGGTTTCTGAGGAATCTCCAGACTGACTTCCATAGTGGCTTGACCAGTTTGCATTTCCACCAACAATGGGTTAGTGTCCCTTTTTCCCCACATCCTCGCCAGCATCTGTTGTTGGTAGATTTGTGTATGTGAGCCATTCTAACCGGGGTGAGGTGAAACCTCATTGTGGTTTTGACTTGCATTTCCCTGATTGCTAGTGATCTTGAACATTTTTTCATGTGTCTATTGGCCATTTGGATTTCCTCTTTTGAAAAATGTCTGTTGAGGTCCTTGGCCCATCTCTTAAGTGGGTTGTTGGTTTTGTTGTTGTGGAGTTTCTTGATCTCTTTGTAGATTCTGGTTATTAACCCTTTATCTGTTGCATAGTTTACAAATATTTTTCCCATTCTGTCGGTTGTCTCTTCACTCTCCCGACTATTTCTTTTGCATACAGAAACTTCTCAATTTGATGCAATCCCGATAGTTGATTTTGGCTTTGACTGCCTGCGCCTCCCGGGTCTTTTCCAGGAACTCTTTGCCTGTGCCAATATCTTGAAGTGTTTCTCCAATATTCTCTAATACTTTGATGGTGTCAGGACGTAGATTTAAGTCTTTAATCCATGTTGAGTGGATTTTTGTGTAAGGTGTAAGGTAGGGGTCTTGCTTCATGCTTCTGCACGTGGAAATCCAGTTTTCCCAGCACCATTTATTGAATAGACTGTCCTTGCTCCAGGAATTGGTTTTAGATCCTTGATCAAATACAAGTTGGCTGTGATGTGATGTTTGGGTTGGTTTCTGGTGTTTCTATTCTATTCCATTGGTCTATCCATCTGTTTCTGTACCAGTACCATGCTGTTTTGATTACAACTGCCCTGTAGTATGTCCTGAAATCTGGTATTGTGATGCCTCCGGCTTTGTTTTTGTTGTACAAGATTGCTTTAGCTATTCGAGGTCTCTTGTGCCTCCATATGAATTTCAGCATCATTTTTTCTAGATCCGAGAAGAATGTCTTTGGTATCTTGATTGGGATTGCACTGAATCTATAAATTGCTTTTGGGAGAATGGACATTTTGATGATGTTGATTCTTCCAATCCATAAACATGGAAGATTTTTCCATTTTTTTGGTATCCTCTTCTATTTCTTTCTTTAAGATTTTGTAATTCTCATTGTAGAGATCCTTAATGTCCTTGGTTAAGTTTATTCCAAGGTATTTGATTTTTTTTGTAGCTATTGTGAATGGGATTGATCTTAGAAGTTTTTCCTCAGCCATGGCATTGTCTGTGTATACAAAGGCTGTTGATTTTTGTGCATTGATTTTATATCCTGACACTTTGCCAAATTCCTCTATGAGTTCCAATAGTCTCTTAGTAGAGTTCTTTGGATCCTCTAAGTAAAGAATCATATCGTCTGCAAAGAGGGATAGTTTGACTTCTTCTTTCTCAATTTGTATTCCTTTAATTTCTTTTTCTTGCCGGATGGCTCTGGCTAAAACTTCCAGAACTATGTTAAATAGCAGTGGTGAGAGTGGGCATCCCTGTCTGGTACCAGATCTCAGTGGAAATGCTTCCAACTTTTCCCCCATTCAATAGGATGCTGGCCGTGGGTTTTTCATAAATTGCTTTAATTATATTGAGGAATGTTCCTTCTATACCCAATTTGCTTAGAGTTTTCATCATGAAAGGCTGTTGAATTTTATCGAATGCTTTCTCTGCATCTATTGAGGTAATCATATGGTTTTTCTTCTGCAGTCTGTTAATGTGGTGTATCACATTGATTGATTTGCGAATGTTGAACCATCCCTGCATACCAGAGATAAATCCCACTTGGTCTGGGTAGATGATCTTTCTGATGTGTTGTTGTATTCTATTGGCGAGAATTTTATTGAGGATTTTTGCATCTGTGTTCATCAGGGATATTGGTTTGTAATTTTCTTTCAGTGCTGCATCTTTCTCTGGCTTAAGGATTAAGGTGATGCTGGCTTCATAGAAAGAGTTTGGGAGGATTACATCTTTTTCAATCGTCAATTCTGAATAGTTTGAGAAGAACTGAAATTAGTTCTTCTTTAAATGTCTGGTAGAATTCAGCAGTGAGTCCATCTGGTCCTGGGCTTTTCTTTGTTGGGAGGGCCTTTATTACTGTTTCAATTTCTGTCTCAGTTATGGGTCTATTTAGGTTTTCTATGTCTTCATGGTTCAATTTAGGTAGATTGCATGTGTCCAGGAATCTATCCATTTCTGATAGATTTTCCTGTTTGCTGGCATACAAGTCCTTGTAGTAATTTCTGATGATTCTTTTAATTTCTGTGGTGTCTGTTGTTACATTTCCTTTTTCATCTCTGATTTTATTGATTCGGGTCTTTTCTTTTTTTAGTTAGTTGGCCAATGGGGTGTCAATTTTGTTTATTTTTTCAAAAAAGCAGCTCTTCGCTTGGCTAATTTTTTGTAATGTTTTTTTGGATTCAATCCTGTTAATTTCTTCTCTGATTTTAATTATTTCTCTTCTCCTACTAGGTTTGGGTCTGGTTTGCTGCAGTTTTTCTAGGTCCTTGAGATATGCTGAAAGCTCATTTATTTGGTACCTTTCCAATTTCTTCTTTTTTTTTAAAACTAGATTTTCTTTTTTTTCTTTTTTTTTGACAGGCAGAGTGGACAGTGAGAGAGAGAGAGAGACAGAGAGAAAGGTCTTCCTTTGCCGTTGGTTCACCCTCCAATGGCTGCCGCAGCCAGCGTGCTGCGGCCAGCACACAGCACTGATCCGAAGGCAGGAGCCAGGTACTTATCCTGGTCTCCCATGGGGTGCAGGGCCCAAGCACTTGGGCCATCCTCCACTGCACTCCCTGGCCACAGCAGAGAGCAGGCCTGGAAGAGGGGCAACCGGGACAGAATCCGGAGCCCACCGGGACTAGAACCCGGTGTGCCGGCGCCGCAAGGCAGAGAATTAGCCTAGTGAGCCGTGGCACCGGCCTCCAATTTCTTGATATAGGCACCTATTGCTATAAACCTGCCTCTCAATACTGCTTTTGCCGTATCCCATAAGTTTTGATATGTTGTGTTGTTATCCTCATTTACTTCCAGAAAGTTTTTGATTTCTCTTTTGATTTCTTGAATGACCCAGTGTTCATTCAGGAGCATGTTGTTCAGTCTCCATGTGTTTGCATACTCTCTAGGGTTTCCTGAGTTGCTAATTTCCAACTTCATTCTGCTGTGGTCTGAGAAGCTGCATGGTATGATTCTAATTCTTTTAAATTTGCTAAGACTTGCTTTATGGCCTAGTATGTGATCAATCCTAGAGAAGGTTCCATGCACTGCTGAGAAGAATGTAAAGTCTTTAGATGTAGGATTGAAAGTTCTGTAGATATCTGTTAGATCCATTTGGGCAATAGTGCCAATTAAATCTGCTGTTTTCTTGTTGATCTTCTGTCCAGATGATCTGTCTATTTCTGAGAGTGGAGTATTGAAGTCGCCAAGTACTACTGTATTGGAATCTAAGTCTCCCTTTAAGTCCCTTAACATATCTTTTAAATAGACCGGTGCCCTGTAATTAGGTGCGTGTACATTTATAACAGTTACTTCTTCCTGTTGAATTGAACCCTTAATCATTATATAGTGCCCCTCTTTGTCTCTCTTAACAGTTTTTGTATTAAAGTTTATTTTGTCTGATATTAATATGGATACAACTGCTTTTTTTGGTTTCTGTTGGCATGGAATATCTTTTTCCAACCTTTCACTTTCAGTCTGTATGGATCTTTGTTGGAAAGATGTGTTTCTTGTAGGCAGCAAATAGATGGGTTTTGTTCCTTAATCCATTCAGCCAGTCTTTACCTTTTAACTGGAGCGTTAAGTCCATTAACGTTTAATGTGACTATTGATACATAGTGACTTTGCCCTGCCATTTTCCCAAAGATATTTTCTAGTATATGCTTTGAGTTTCCCATGCTCTTTTTCTGGTAGGTTTTCTTCCTTTCCCTTCTTTCATATTGATGGCCGTGTTTCTGTGTTTCCGAGTGTAGCACATCTTTAAGCATCTTTTGCAGGGCCGGATGAGTGGCAGCAAACTCTTTCAATTTCTGTTTGCTATGAAAGGTCTTTATTTCACCTTCATTCACAAATGAGAGCTTTGCAGGATATAATATTCTCAGCTGGCAATTTTTCTCTCTTAGCACCTGTGCTATGTCTCGCCATTCCCTCCTAGCCTGCAGTGTTTCTGATGAGAAGTCTGCTGTGAGTCTAATTGGAGATCCTCTGAGAGTAATCTGACATTTCTCTCTTGCACATTTTAGGATCTTTTCTTTATGTTTCACTGTGGTGAGTTTGATTATAACGTGTCGTGATGAGGATCTTTTTTGGTCATGTTTACTAGGGGTTCTATGAGCTTCCTGTACTAGGATGTCTCTATCCTTCTCCAAACCTGGAAAGTTCTCTGCTAGTATCTCACTAAAAAGGCCTTCTAATCCTTTCTCTCTCTCCATGCCTTCAGGAACTCCTAGAACTCGAATGTTGGGTTTTTTAATAGTATCCTGTAGATTCCCAACAATATTTTTTAGATTTCTAATTTCCTCTTCTTTTCTTTGGTTCGACTGTATGTTTTCCTGTGCTCTGTCTTCTAATTCCGATATTCTCTCTTCTGCTTCACTGACTCTGTTTTTTCGACTCTTTAATGTGTTTGTCATTTGATCTATTGAGCTCTTCATTTCATTTTGATTTCTCTTCACTATCACACTTTCCTGTTCTACTAGTTTCTGCATTTCATTTTGATTCTTCCTTAAAATTTCATTTTCACGAGAGAGATTTTCTATCCTGTCCAATAAGGATTTCTGTAGTTCAAGAATTTGCTTTTGAAAACTTCTAAATGTTCTTATTATAAATTTTTTGAAATCCGTATCTTGCATTTCTTCTATCTCATTATCTTCATAATCTTGGCTTGGGGTGTTTTGTTTATTTGGAGGCGTCATAGTGTCTTCGTTGATCTTGTTCCCTCGATTTTTGTGTTTGTTGATTGGCATTGTTAATTCTTCTTCCCTCACTGTGAGGTTTTTTTTTTTTATATACTATGTCCATGTTAAGTGGACTGTCTGCTGTTGGAGGAGCCTTGGAGGCTTGAGATGGGTGTGGCCAGAGAGCTCTGCTTGGTTCCTCAGGGTTAAGGGTGTGCAAAGGTGACACCCTCAGGTTATGTGTTGTAAATCTCTCTTTTTATTTATTTATTTATTTTTTTTTATTTAGGAGGTAAGTAATACCGCACGGCTGAACAGAATTGAAGGTATTTAGCTTCTGATCTCTGGCTTCTATGTGTATATCATTCATCTGCTTTTTCCAACAGACCACCCAAAGAATCTGTGCGGACTCAGTTTCTCCTGTGGTCTCCCACCGGGTTGCCTAGGTTATTGAATTGTAGTGTCTCTGGAGAGTACTCACATGACCTCTGTGAGTTCTCTCACCCCACCCCACCAGCCTCAGTTCATCAGCTCTACCCTTTTGTTATGTATATTCAGAATGGCATCTGCTCTTTGCCTCTTGCTCGCCTTTGCAAGGTCGGCGGAGAGAGAAACTCACCTGTACCAGTACCCCCCCACACTTTTTTTTTTCTTCCTTCTCTCCTGTAGTCAGTCTGGTGAACTTTCCCACCTCAAGCCCGCTTCCATCTAGACTCTGTCCGCCATTTCCCCGCCAATGTCTCGGGTTACTGAGCTCACCTCCCCTTCCAGCGCCGATGTTTGGACTCAGAGCCGTGGGCGTCCCTGCTCTCCCCGCTGGTCGTCTGTGTCACATCCACTCCCCTTCCAGCACTGGCGCACAAACTCTGTGGCTCACATGGCTCGGCCTCTGCGGTGGCTCGGCTCCCGCAGCGGCCCAGCTTCTATGGCAGCTCGGCTCCCGCGGCGGCTCGGCTCCCGCGGCGGCTCCATCCACAAGGTGAGCAACCTTGCTCTCCCCATAGGTCTCCCGTGTCACATCCACCAGATCCAAAAGAGTTTCCTTTGCAATTTTTTCCTGAGCCTTTTCCTGAGGCTACAGTAATTCCACTTTTATTAAACTATCTTTTCCCGGACTATCGGTGTGCGCCCTCACTATTCCGCCATCTTCAATTTATACTTATTAAAAAGAAATTACGGCCAGCGCTGTGGCTCACTAGGCTAATCCTCTGCCTTGCGGTGCCAGCACACTGGGTTCTAGTCCCAGTCAGGGCGCCGGATTCTGTCCCGGTTGCCCCTCTTCCAGGGCAGCTCTCTGCTGTGGCCAGGGAATGCAGTGGAGGATGGCCCAAGTGCTTGGGCCCTGCACCCCATGGGAGACCAGGAGAAGCACCTAGCTCCTGCCTTCGGATCAGCACGGTGGGCCGGCCGCAGCACGGCAGCCATTGGAGAGTGAACCAACGGCAAAGGAAGACCTTTCTCTCTGTCTCTCTCTCTCTCTCTCACTGTCCACTCTGCTTGTCAAAAAAAAAAAAAAGAAAAGAAATTACTCCTTTTTCTTCTTGCATCCCTGTTCATTGAGTTTGAGGGTTTTCGTTGCTGTTTCTTTGATTGACTGATTGATTGTTCGTAAGTAGTCTTAAGGTTCTATAGATTTCAAGTCCATAAGTTTGAACTGAAATAATCAGATGCAAATCACTCAGGGTTGTTTCAGCTTTGATCAAAGCTCACCTTTTGCAGACACAATTCCTCTAGATTCAAACTTTAAATGCATCTGAGTTATATGAAAGCGTCCCAAGTCTTGGTCACTACTAAAATCTCCAACTTTGTTTTTTCTGGTAAATATTTGTTAATGATCAATATGTTAGGATAATAGGCTATTTAGTAAGCACAGGTGTCAGTTTCTTAAACTATTGAGTTTTGACCACACAATCTTTTTATTTTTTTAACAGGCAGAGTGGACAGTGACAGAAAGGGACAGAGAGAAAGGTCTTCCTTTGCCGTTGGTTCACCCTCCAATGGCCGCCGCGGCCGGCGCGCTGCGGCCAGCGCACCGCGCTGATCCGATGGCAGGAGCCAGGAGCCAGGTGCTTTTTCTGGTCTCCCATGGGGTGCAGGGCCCAAGCACCTGGGCCATCCTCCACTGCACTCCCTGGCCACAGCAGAGGGCTGGCCTGGAAGAGGGGCAACCGGGACAGAATCTGGCACCCCAACCGGGACTAGAACCCGGTGTGCCGGCGCCGCTAGGCTGAGGATTAGCCTAGTGAGCCGCGGCGCCGGCCCTGACCACACAATCTTAAAAGGAGAAAGTTACATGAGGCTTGAAAGTTACCAACAACAGCACATAGGTGGGAGTAGCAAGGAAGAGAGTGGGGTTAACTGAAGTTCTGCACATGGACTAGTCAACTCATGCTCAGATTTTTCTAAAGGCAGGTGTTTACCTGCAATTAAAACAGCCATGAAGAAAAACAACAATAACTGCAAGGACTCCTCCTACAGAGAAGTCAAATAAAGAGAGAAAATCAGGGAAGTGAGTGAGGGTGAATACAGACATGGACATCCCTTAGGAATGCACTTCACAAGCTGGTATTCAGGTTCCAAAGCAAAACATCAAAGTTCTTTTATCCCCAAAGAGAAAGCTGCCAATCAACCATCCCTGCCACACCTGCAATACCCACCCAGCTTTCTTGCTTCCTCCTTCTTAATTATCAATGAATGTGAGTCATCAGGCATCTGAGAAATGCCTGTAGCTTACCAGAGAAAAGATCAAGACAACCTACAACAAAAAGTTAACAGAGAAGATAGATATAGAACCACCACCACCACCACCCAAAAAAAGTAAAAATTATCTTTAAAGACACTGACAAAATATTCACAGCCATAAAACAAGAATAGGGAATTACAAAAAAGGAATATCCCCAAGGACATAAAGAGTAAGGAAATTCCACAGACTGAGATAGTAACCAGTCATGGCTTTGTGAGGCAGCCCCATAAAACCCCTGAGCTAAGAGGCTCAGAAAGAGCCAGGTTGCTGCACAACACAAGTAGAGGAGCGGGGAGGGTGGAAGCCAGGGGAGGGTGCAGAAGCTCAGAAGGTGTCTCTTTCATCTGGGTGCTTATCTGTATTCCTTGTAATACACCAGTAAACTGACTTCGCTAGTTCTCTGAGCCATGGTAGAACCTGAGACGGGAGTTGAAGGAACTCCAGCATATAATCAGTTCGTCAGAAGTTCCGGAGGTCTCTGAAGTCGGGGCAGTCCTGGGAGACTGAGCACTTAACCTATGGGATCAACTCTAACTCTAGGTAGCTAGTGTTAGAATGAACTGAATTTTAGGACACCCAACTGGTGTCCTAATAGATAATTGGATTGATGTGGGGGTGGATGAAGGAGAGCTCACTTCTGACATGCTTAGGAATATAGAAGGAAAGAACAGGTGTTTGTCTTTGTCCTATCTTTCATTTAGCAAACCAGAACTTCAAAAGATAGGGTCCTGGAAATTTTCTTCGGAAGCCTCTCTCTTATGTGAGAGTCATGAGAACAATTATATTCGAGGCCAATGAATGATCATGGCTCTGCCCTCCTCAGGAAACCAGCAGCCTCCCTGTCCAACATTTGTTGGTTAGCTGTCATATGACTCTTCTGATTTCCAGATCAAATTAATAGTTGCCTGGCAACATCTCCAGATCTAAACTTATGGCCTGATGTGGTTAGGATGCTGAAAGTCCCTCAGGCTTGGTCCCCAGGATGGCACTACTAGGAGGTGGTGGACTCTTTATGAGATGGGCCTGTGGGAGGTCCTTAGGTCATTGTCATGAGATGGTTGTTTTAAAAGCCTGAGTTTGGCCCTATCCGATTTCTCTCTGCTCCCTAGCTTGCCATGTGATCCTTCCTCTGTTCTCACTTGCCCATCTGCTTTCATCAGAGCCTGCATTGGGCCCTTTGCACATACGGCCTATAAAATTCTGAGTTAAATAAACCTCTTTCCTTCATAAGAGCTATCTCAGGTATTTCATTGTAATCTAACACATGGAATTTCTTAGTTTGGGAAGCTAACAGAAATACCGGATGGCTCAAACAACTGAAAATTATCACAGTCTGCACGCTGTGAAGTAGGAGACACAGAGGCCAGCTGATTGGGTTCCTGGTAAAGGCCCTCTTCCTGACTTTCAGGTAGACACCTTCTTACCCCATCCTCACATGGCAGAGAAGGCCTATCTTTAGTCCCTTCCTCTTATTCATGCCACGATGGGGTTCCTCCCTCATGGCCTCATCTAAACCTAGTTACCTCCTGCTATCTATCATCCCACTGGGGGTTATTGCTTCAACAGATGTACATGGAGAGGACACAAACATGCAGCCCATAACAAGGACCTTGAATTGCAGAGGCATTGGGTTAGTGAGGGATGCTTAAACATGCACCAGACTTGGATGTCCCAGATCAAGAGTACAGCACATAATCACAATGTTTGGGGACACTTCTGGCTTGAGATAGCCCAAGGTTCCAGGCTGTGGCTTAATGGATAAACCACAAACCTCATTTTCAAGACCAACATCATCACCTGACATACTAACAGAGACAAAGCAGGCTTCCAAAACCAACTCATCCTGGAATACAAGCTCTTTAGATGCTGAGCTTTTATTTACTCATGAATAAATTCAATAAAGTGCAGTAACCATTATAATAAATGTAGATGTCACTAATTACAACACTAGATTTTAAGTGCAAAGCTAGTGTCTCAAGTGGCCTTTAAAACTGAGTAAAATCACAGCCAATTCAAATTTAATTAAAACTATCAGTTTAATTTAGTTTGCTTTTACAATAAAAACTACACTAACCCATTAACTGCATTCTGAAACTCCCGTTACTGGGAGCAACTAGCAGCCTGAGGGCCTCTACTTCAGTGAATGGCATGATGCATTCATTTACCTTGTTATCCAGTGAAGTTTCAGTTGTACTGGATTCAACAACCAGTTTTTGTCTTTGAAGATGAGGCTCTCGGACTCTTTCAGGTAATTCACCACGTGGATAGAACATGCTTGCCTATGGCTTCCTGTGCTTTTGAAAATTTATCCCCAAGGTACTTTCTGAAGATGTTCTTGGCAAGCCAGAACCTTGAGAATCAGTCTGGGCAATCAGGATCCAACCCTAATCCTGCTTCACAGAGCTGATGTCTTGGACAAACCTCTTCCATTTTCAGAGTCTGTCCTGTCACACGTAGCATTAAGGAGGTTGGAGCAGATCTGTGCTTCCAAAAATTCTACTTCTGTGACCCTTGACATATCCAGATATTACCTGAAAAATGCCCCTAATTCACAGGTGCTGGGTACAGCATCACTGCAGAAATAATATTTATGAGTTTATGCAGTTAGTGTGCCAGTCACTTTTTTCTAATAGGATTAAAGAAAATATAGAACAAGTAGAATTACTTAAAATGCTTAGTTCACATCTCTTGCGCACTCCCCACAGACTACACACCACGTCTGGAGAACATTAGTTTCCCTGACCTTCGAGACCCCTTCCTGCTCCAGGGATCTACAAGTCCGTGAAAAAGAATTTCATCAATTTTGCTCAGGTGAGCAAATGTTTGCCACAAAAATGAATGGCCTGAAGAGTTTGTCTGCTTCATAGTAGAGAAGAAGCACTAATCAGACACAAGGTGTTGAAAGAGATGTGATTAGAAACAAAATTACAAGGGTTATGTGTTTTATTTTAGAAGAGGAGGGCATCTAGCAATTTTTCAAATTCATGACCAACTGTACAATGTAGCCAAATGTTGAGAGGAGAAAAGAAATGCCAAAAGAACTAAACAAGACAAGACAAGACTTGGGAAAGAGTTTACAATCTTTTATGCACACATAAGGGAGAAACCAAGAACTCAGAAGGAACTGAGTTCTGGTTTGGCCTGGAAGATGTGCCTACTTTTTCTAGAAACTTCTCACACTGGGGCTTCCTGCCCATGTTGATGAAATTGTGATGAGAAAAACTGCAAGCCAATGAACAGTAACAAGAGAACCCACACGTGATCTGGTTGAGATTATCTTATGGGGGGACCAGGCAAAAAACTGCAAGGGGATTGTGCTGCCATACCTTAAGGCTCGATTTTGCAGAGAATTCAACCATAGCTTCTCCTGGTGGTGGTGCTTCCATCAGTGTTGTGATAATAAGGTGGCTGCAGATCCATTGTGAGTCAGAAAGCATGGGTGAAAGCCAGGCCTGGACAAGGCCACAGGAACTTACATACAAAAGCACAGACCTGAGCTGCCGGCTGCTGAGATGCTCTTATGTCTTATTATCATCCAAGAGGTGGCCAGAGCCAGGAAGGAGAGCCAGCAGAAACTTACGTAATAGCAGACACTGAACGAACAAACAGACAAGGACCAGCATAAGAGGATTCAACCACAAGACCCTGGCCCACAGTCCCCAAAATAGGCAGCCAGGGAAGCTAAGAAACAACCTCCACAGCCATCTACCCAAAGTACGCAGGACTGGGTCAATAATGCCAGCTCCCTTACCTCTTCTCTGCTTCCAACTGGGACCAACCTGAGAAGCTCTGATGACACAGGATGCCATGCCCCTGGGTAGCTGCCACCAGCTTCTTCACACCAATCGGACACACCTGAAGCCTTCCAGCTTCCTGCTCTTTTTTTTTACTAAGAAACTTTCCCACTCCCCTGCCTGCCTTTGAGTTTCTGCCAAAAGCAAGTGATGGTGGCTGGGAAAAGGTCTGAATATTTGGTCTCTGTTCTCATTTGGGCAGACACTGTGTATTTCCACAGAAGAGATGGCCTATCATCCTGATCTCAAATGACACTGCCTAGATCTTTGGCTGTGGCTCACATGCACCTCAAAGTCTGCTGGCTTAACTAAGGGATGGCTGGCATGCCTTAGGGCTGTGCCCATCTGATCCGCATGCAACTCTCACACTGCCCTTTCACTCAGGACAAACAGCACAGCACACACACGCTTGTGCACATGTGTGTACGCTACTGGAATTGGCTTGAATCATTTATACATTTAATTGAATTATTTATGTCCTCATTTCATGTGTGCTAAAGGCTTTTCCACAGTTTACCCTGGTGTGTGCTAAGCCTGCACTGTGGAGTTTGTTTCTGCTTACATGACACTTGGGACAGAAACCAAGTAGACACAGGCCCTTACCAAAAAGATTTAACGGGGACATCACTGCTGTTATCTGCTTCCACCTATAACTGAATGCTGGATCCAACATACAAATCATTTGATAAGTTTGAGATGTTTAGCCAGGGGTTGGCAAACTATGGCCTATGGCCCACTGCTTATTTTGTAAGCGAACTATTATCAGGACACAGCTGTACTTATTCATTTATATATTATCTATAGATGTTCTACTCTACAATGGCAGAATTGACCAGCTGTGACAAAGATTAAATGACTAGAAAAGTCTAGAACATTATAAAAGTCTATTCTTTGGGTGGGCCAGTGTTGTGGCACAGCAGGTTAAGCCCCAACCTGTGATGCTGGCATCCTTTATCAGAGCACTGAATCAAGTCTTGGCCGCAACACTTCTGATCCAGCTCCCTGTTAATGCACCTGGGAAAGCAGCAGAAGATGGTCCAAATGCTTGGGTCCTTGCCACCCACATGGGAGACCTGGGATGGAGTTCCTGGCTCTTTGCTTCAACCTAATCCAGCCCCAGGTATTGTGGCCATTTGGGCAGTGAGCCAGTAGATGGAAGATATTTTCTCTCCCTCTCTCCCTCTCTCTCTCTCACTCTCATGCTCTCTCTGTATTGAGCTCTCTATTCGTGCTGATCCTTAGTGACATTTCTTGCCTGTTTTTTGTTTTTTATATTTTTAATGCTTAATGACATAATGGATGTAAAAGTTCTTTGTGAACCATAAAGACCTTTCTAATATAGGGGATTATGATGATGATCTCTCTCCATCTCTCTCTCTCTCCTCCTTCTCTGTCACTCTGCCTTTCAAATAAAAATAAACCATTTTTTTTGAAAGCTATTTGGTAAAAGACCATGTCATCTTTTACAGAATGTCAAGCTCTGTTTAGTTTTTGCATGAGCTCTAATGAACAGCTGTCCCAAGTTATTCTGTTATTTGTAAATGTCCTGGAGCATCTCTTAGGTGCCAGTCTGAGAGTCCAAGTTCAACTAAGGTATATTTCCTGCCCTCAAGGAGCTCGCAAGCCAGCTTCAAGAAAAGAAATACCATATATACAACGAGAACCACATGCTCAGGTTGGTATAAACAAAACTAAGACGTGATCCATGCCACAGCAGCAGGGAGGAAGTCAGAAAACAAGTTCCACAGTCCTTGTGCTGATTCTTCTCCCATTTGGTAGCACCCAGATCCATCCACTACATTTTACGCACTGTTCTGTGCTGGGGCCTCTGGCAGACTGCAGCCCTGCAGTGCCCTTGCCAGCTACCACTCATCTGGGCTTGATCAATGGGAGGTTATTTGCAAGAGGTCAAAGTGTTTCTTCCCCTTTCACCATATCTCTGGTAGAATCTGTGTCCCTTCATGACCACAGCTCCTCCCAGGTGCTCCTCCTCCACATCTCCAGATATCACCATGTTCCTATAGTGCTACGGACACGTGACATGTTAAAATAGCTTCTTATTTTTGCTAGACTGAAAGGGCCTTGCTCATCTCCCCTCGTCCATCTTCGTAACCCTGCCTACATCTTGGTCAAAAAATTTCCTCCATTTGAACCATCTGGGAGCACCTATTTTCATAATCCTACCTGTATCTTCATCAATAACATCCCACCACCTGACCCACTTGAACCATCTGTTTCTTGCTGAGAAACTGTGACCAATACAGCCTTAGTCTTTGTTGTTCATTAACTCACAAAGTTACTCAATTGGCCTAACACACTCACAGAACACAAGGTCAAAACACATTCACCCAACACATGCATGCACACACAGCAAGATGTCACAAGGCTGACATTTATATTCACAAAAATGTCTTTTAACCAGCCTTGCTCAGCCCCCTTCTGATGTGTACTTTAAGACTAAGAAGCTCTTTCCATGAGTGCTTGGAGTTTATGTGAGGCCGTCCATCCACATGAGCAGCTGAACATCATTACAAGCCCACTCTTGAGACTGCAATGTTCCCAAACATTATTGCTACGCAGTCTACAGTTATAATGAGTAAGGCACTCACTGCTCGCCATTAAGTGGCACTGGCCTTTTTGTTCTCTTCTGAGTCAATCTCTTTATTGTTTCCACTCCTTTGGTAGAAATTGTTTTTAATATGTCCCATTTCTGAGCAAATTCTCTCAGCTCATCTTCAAAATTCTGAAATTCCACTTGGGTTCCCACTGGGTCATGTTTGTTTATAAGGTCACAAAAGGTTTCTTTAAGCTAAATCAAGCTGGGTAACATTTCTGTGCCTGAAGTTTACTATAAGCAATATCTGTAGCAAGACGCAGTGGGTTTTAAATCATTTGTAAGAGATTGAGCTCTGTATTCCGGCCGACCCTAAGGACATTTCTTGCCTGTTTTTTATTTTTTTATGCTGAATGACATAATGGATGTGAAAGTTCTTTGTGAACCATAAAGACCTTTCTAATATAGGGGATTATGATGATGATCTCAGAGTTTGGGAACATCCTGTCTTGGGTTTATTTTATTCCCCATTTTTCAGGGGTCATCAGATTCTAAAGGAGAGAAGAATTTTTTTTTACCAACATCTCCTTTGTAATTGGGGGTGAAATAGAATCTAATTAATAACATAGTCATTCATCCATATATTTACTTAGATACCTTCTATGTACTAAGAATTGGGCCAGAGTTCTGGGGATAAAATGGTGTAAAAACAATCCAGTTTTTGTCTTTAAGGAGTTTAACATTTATTTGGCTTATACTCCATGCCGGGCACAGCACTAAATATTTCACACACATTATCTTGATTAGTCTTTACAACAATAAACTAACTACATTATCCACATTTTACAAACAACACATAATAAAAAGAACAACCATGTTAATGATGAACATTTGTTGAGTGCTGATTGTGTGTCAGGTAACGACCTAAATGTTTTACAAGCATTTCAGCTAATCCTCTAAATATTCTGCAGAGGATACCGTCCCTCTTTCCCAATAAACAACTAGCATTTACTGACCATGTAGTATCAATAAGGCATAGCCCAAAACACAAGATACAACTATTGTCCAATTGCTTAGGCACCAAGTGTCTGGGGAACATGCCCAAGTTTATATGGCTAGAATTGGTAGAGACGACAAACTCACTACTTTTTAAAGCCTGTAACCTAAAGCATGACACTAGATTGCCTCTCAAATGAACACTGTGTTGCTGGGATAACTGACTCTCAGAGGAAAAGCAAACAAAAAGATGTCAAGGCACACATCACAACCAATATTAAAAAGTGATGGTTGAGATATAAATCTAAAAGCAGATACTGCCTTTTTTCACCTTATAGTCTTTGTGTGATAGCTGTTGGCTTCCAGCTTTCAAATATAGACTGCAAGTTTATTTTTATTATAGAATTTGTACTGTTAATAAATATGGCCAAACAGATTGCTAGCAAAAAAATGAATTTTAACCCCTGAATTTTCCTTAACTCATTGCTAATGCAAATATTTTCTAGGTACACGTGTGTCCACCACTTCTGGTACAGCCATATTTACCAGGAAGTGATCACATGCCAATGGGGAGATCCCAAAGAGACTAAGTGACTCTTTCTCCTAAATGTTATCTAAATGTAGGGCCCAAATATATTTTAATCATGTCCCCCTACAGTGCATGAAAGTGTTTCTAAAATGCAGCCAAATTTAAAAATGTTTTTCTTCCACCATGATTATAAATACTTAATACATTAATTAAATTAATGCTTACCTGAGGTTAGCTTTCCATTGTTAAACACACACTTCAAATCTGAAACATCAATCAAAAGGTATTGACATGGTGGTGTGCTGTAAATCCAAGACAAGTAGAACTTTTGTTGCATATTGTGGTCCACTGTAGAACCAGGAAGAAGACTACTACACGTCAGATCCTAAAAGCTTCTAGAAGCTTCCACCTGTCCACATGAGATCTTTTGATGCTAATGAAAATTCTGGTGCGGTATGTTATCATGGGACCTGGACTGGGATTCAGGAAGTCTAGCTTCTATAGCAGTCACACGTTGAGTTTACATTGCATAAACTACTCTCCCAATTTCCAATCTGTGAAATGAGAATAAAAATAGCCCTAAAGGCATTCGGAGCTGGCTGAAAAGCTCATGAGAGTATTTCAGGCATGGAAAGCCAAGACACTCTGGCAAAAGATCTCTGCGAGTGAGATCCCAGTGGAAAGAACAGGCCATCAAAGAAGGAGGTACCTTTCTCTGAAGGGAGGAGAGAACCTCCACTTTGACTATGAGCTTGTCTAAACAAGATAAGAATCGGAGAACTCAGAGGGCTTCCATAGCCTTGGAAACTCATGACTGGAGCATAGGGAGATTACTGATGCCATAGACAGGAGTGTCAATTGGTAAAGTCAACAACAGGAGTCACTGTGCACTTACTCCTCATGTAGGATCTCTATCCTTAATGTGCTGTACATTGAGATTTAATGCTATAACGAGTACTCAAACAATATATTTCACTTTGTGTTTCTATGGGGGTGCAAACTGTTGAAATCCTTACTTAATGCATACTAAACTGATCCTCTGTAAAAAAAAAAAAAAAAAAAAAAAAAAAAGAAATTATCAATTCCCAACTTGACTCTCACTGGGATTAAACATGACAATAGGTCTGCTCTGATTTCATCATCATTTTAAAAAATCATCTATTATTTTTCACTTTATGTTTCTGTGTGGGAGCAAACTGTTGAAATCCATACTTAATGTATACTAAGCTGATCTTCTGTATATTAAGATAATCGAAAATGAATCTTGATGTGAATGGAAGGGGAGAGGGAGTGGGAAAGGGGAGGGTTGTGGGTGGGAGGGACGGTATGGGGGGAAAGCCATTGTAATCCATAAGTCGTACTTTGGAAATTTATATGCATTAAATAAAAGTTTAAAAAAAAATGTGTGGAAAAGAAAAAAAAAATAGTGGCTACATCACACAGTTGTTTGCAGCATCAAATTGACCAAGTGTTAATTATTACTATAATAATCATTATTGGGTTTTTTTCTATTTACCAGGAATATGGGTGCTTTATATAGCAATCCCATCATCAAGTGTGTAAAAATAACTGTATGAGGTAGGAACTGTTTTTCTCCTTACATTACACAGAAGGGAAATTGAGGTGCAGAGACACAGTTGTCACAACAGGAAAGAGTTGAGATTGATGGAAAGATGCCAACATATACAATTAGAAGAAACAATGATAAGAGATAAAGGGCCCTCCTGAGATTTCAAAAAAGTAGGAACTAACATAGCTTGTTCCACGATAGAGGTGGCTCACTCTTGTTACTATGTTCCCCTAGGACATACACCAATGGGTATCACCTCCAACAGAATAGGATTCCGTTAAGTGCAACAAGCAGGATTAAGATAAGGGTACAAAATCTAAGGGGGCACCAAAAACCTTAATAACTGAGATAAGGAATGTATTTTCATGTAGTATTTTAAAGTAAAAACTAATGCAAAAAAAATCCATCATGAACAAAATGTCAAAAACTTAAATACAGACAAGATTTGACCTTTTATGCCACAGCTAATCTCAGCCCTGTAAATGAGTAGATTTGTTTTTGTTTGTTTGGTTTTGCATTAATTTTACTTTTAACACTCAATCAACAATTTGAAGGCTCTCCCTGTACCTCCTATCTCCATCTCCCCATATTCATGGCTCTCCAGTTTCAGACTTGCTTGCCTATCAGGTGAAAGTGACTGATAAAAAACAATGCAAGCACATTTCACCATTTACCAAGAGCCCGCATAAAGCTAAGGTCACCTTCCAGGACTGGAAGGTGTGTCAACAGGCCTAGAATGTGGGATTCTCCAAGTAGGGTTGCCAGAAATAATATAGGAAATGTTTGTCTGAATAACTGGACCCAGAGAGCCATAGCAGTTCATGCTGGGCTTTGCAGATCAAAATACAGTCCCTTCCATCTTTTGTTTTTTTAGAAGATTTATTTTATTTATTTGAAAGTCAGAGTTACACAGAGAGAGGTAGAGACAGAGAGAAAGGTCTAGGTCTTCCATCCATTGGTTCGCTCTTCAGATGGCTGTAACAGCCGAAGCAGAGCCAATCCAAAGCCAGGAGCCAGGAGCTTCTTCCGGGTCTCCCACACAGGTGCAGAGGCCCAGGGAGTTGGGCCATTTTCTACTGCTTTCCCAGGCCATAGCAGAGAGCTGGATAGGAAGAGGAGCAGCCGGGACTGGAACCAGCACCCATATGGAATGCCGGCGCTTCAGACCAGGATGTTAACCCGCTGTGCCACAGCGCTGGCCCCAGTCCCTTCCATCTTGAAGTGTCTCACTCAATTTAGAATCTCTGACACTAATGATCTTCTCCTTTTATTTCCAGGTAGAAGAGGAGCTGGGACATCCTATACTATACATGAGTCCTCTTCAAGAAGTGCCCTCCTTAAATCTGGATAACCCCCATGCTCCAGCCTCCTGCTGATGCTGGACATGAGACATAACACAGTATAGTTCGTGTTCTGGTTGGTCTATCTACAGCTTCAATAACACTATGTTGAAGGAGTTGGATGTTGCTAAGGAAGTATGTAAATTTGTCTGATTCTTGGTTGTCTAACATCTTCAGGAAAAGTACAGATTAAAAAAAACACACACACACATTTCTAATAGCTCCCCTGGGTCAGCTTTGGAGGCACAATCCTCCCAAAAGGGAATTTACACTGTCTCACCATAAAACCCTTGGAGACCACGTGCTTAAATGGTAGGCTGTGAGCCTGGAAATCAAGAAGGGAGATGGACCCAAGAAGCTACTCTATTTAAAGGTGCTCGTGGGGATGGATGGTTTCTGGTGGAACATCACAGTCAGAATCTCCATGATAGGACCACAGACATCTCACCAACTCCTCTGCTTTGAGTTTATCCTTATCAAAAATCTGCAGATAATAAAATCCAAATATATAAAAGGAGTATACTTAGGACAAAATAAAACCGAGTCCAGAATTGTAGCTGAGACAATTTAAAAACGTGATTATGACAACACATTATATTCTCTGTGTAATAAAGCACAGTGAATCTGGAAAGGCGTGTTGTGCGTTGGATAGTAGTTGAGGTGTTCCCTAAAGGCAAATGTGTTAATGGCTGGGTCCTCAAAAATTATGTTAATGGTTAGTGGATTAATGTTTATGGTTAACGGATCAAATGTGGAAGCAATCCAATTATAACATCTTAGAGGTGGGCTTAGAGGGAGGTCCTTAGGCCATGTGGAAGAAGCATGCCCTCAAAGAGTAGTTCTTGCAAGAGGGTTGGATATAAAATCCAAGTTGGGCCTAGCTGTCTCCCTCTACTTCCTGACTCATCATGTGATCCTTCCTTTGCACACATCCTACCATGCTTACCACCCTAGGACACCACACCAATGGGGCTACCTGATCTTGGACTGTGAACCTCCAATCTATGAGCCAAAATAAACTTCCTTCCTTCAGTGAGTAGCTTGTCTGGGGTATTCCGTTGTAACAGAAAAAAAGCTGACTAATACAATAAGGCAGGGGAAATCCAATTATTCTTATTTGTTAGATGAAGTGTCTAACAACTATGTAATTGCTAGGGGCACAGACAGAACTAAGACTTGAGTCTTTCAGCTGGTTTGCTTAGAAGCAATGGGATACCCCTTGCTACTTGTCATGGGCACCTTAGAAAACAGACTTCATCAGGAAGAAAAACTTTAGACTGGGTTCAACCACCATCTGATCACCTGAGAGTCCTCCTTCTTTTCACTACACTGACCAGAGTTCTGCTCACACTAGCTGCTCTCAGCACAATGCCTTCCCCAAGATATTAATACATATTAGTCATCGATTCTAGACCCAGACTACCTCAGTCTGAATCCTGGCTGTGACCATTACTACCTGTCTTACATTTCACAAGTTACTTAACCTCTCCTGTCTCTATAACCAGATAGCAGTACCCATCTCTTAAAGTTGTCATAAGCATTAAAGAGTAATGATATGTTAATCTCTGAATCAGGACTGGACAGACACTAAAAGCTCATTGTTACTATGGCTCTACAGTATGTGAACTTCCCATTTATTATAGATGGTTCTGGAAAACCCAACACATCAAAACACATTACTCATGTCTGTGAGTCAAAAAATTCCTTGAGTGACACCTACTTCTCTTTTGAAACTTCATTTCCCAATAAGCCAATCATGTTTCACAGTAATTCTTACAACTTTTGAAAGACAGAAGGCAAGACCAAAATCAAGGAAAAGGTCAAAATATCTTTGTAAAACACTAAACTTGAGGACTCTTGCTAGTTTTTAAGTTATTCAACCCAATATCAGCAGAGCTCAAGATGGTAACTCTGATTCCCACTCAGATGCCACATTTATTGGTATGTTATGAGCCAAGCTCTATGATGAACATGTTACATGGAATGTATGATTCAGTCCTAATCATGACCCTATGAGTTAGGGAGGTTTTTCCCATTTTACAGATATAAAAATGTAAGATGCAATTCACCAGGTCCCATAGGTAGTACATAGCAAAACTAAATCCAAGCCTACATCTGTCTGACACTCAAAATCAGTAAGAACCATACATGCTATACCATCTCTTCTCAAGAATGACCTTGACAAATTAAGACATGCATAAAAAATTTTTTGAACAAAAAAATACAACTATCCTTTTGCTGTATTGTGCAGCACTTGGTCTCAGAGCTTTTTTTTATTTTATTTATTAAAAAGGTAGAGTTACAAAGAGAGAGAGTGAGCGAGAGAGGGAGGGAGGGAGGGAAGGAGGAAGGGAGAGAGGGAGGGAGGGAGGGTCAGGGAGAGGTCTTCTATCCACTGGTTCACTCCCTACATGACCAAAATGGCCAGCTCTGGGCTAGACCAAAGCCAGGAGCAAGGAGATTCTTCCAGATCTCCCACTTGGGTGCAGGGGCCCAAGCATTTGGGTCATCCTCTGCTACTTTCCCAGGCACATTAACAAGGAACTGGATCAGAAGTAGGGCATCTGGGACTCGAATATGGGATGCCAGCACTGCAGGTAGAAGTCCAACCTGCTATACCACAGCAACAGCCCCAAGACATCCAATTTTTTAAATTAGTATAATTTCACTTAATATGTGAAACACATTTTTTAAAGATTTATTTATTTTAAAGAGTTAGAGAGAGAGATAGAGAGAGAGAGAGATCTTCCATCTGTTAGTTTACTACCCAGATGGCTGCAATAGCCAGCTCTGGGCCATGCTGAAGCCAGAAGCCAGGAGCTTCATCTGGGTCTCCTGCATGGGTGCCAAGGGCCTAAATCCTTAAGCCAACCTCTACTGCTCTTCCCAGGCCATTAACAGGCAGTTGAATTGGAAGCAAGGCAGCCATGATGCAAAGCACATCCACCACAAGCAGCACCTTTACATACCACAACACCAACTCTGAAATACATTTTATAAAGTAGCTTTGTGGATAAAGCAAGGACTGGACTCCACAGGAGTTCTCTATTGTGAGGCAGAAAGCTGACACTAACTTAAACGACTTAAACCAACATCCACTTATTAGCTCACAGCTCTGTAAGTCTGAGCTCCAAGAGGAAATGGATAGATTCTCTGATGTGGGTCTCAATGGACAAAATCAAGGTGTTGGCCATTCTTGGTCCTTATCTGGAGGCTCTTGAGAATAGTCCCCTCCAAGTTTGATCAGCTTGTAGGACTAAGGACACAGTGTCCTTCCAGGTTCTCTCTGCTGGGGACTGCTCTCTGCTCCTAGAAACTACCTACATTCCTTCCCATGTGAGCTTCTCCATCTTCAAACCACCAATGTTGCCTCCATTCACTTTCATACACTGAACCTCTCTTCAGATACAACCCAAAGAAGATTCTGCTTTTATATTTTTAAAAAGATTTGTTTATTTTAAAGTCAGAGCTACAGAGAGAGAAGGAGAGACAGAGAGAGAGAAACTTCTGTCTGCTAGTTCACTCCCCAGATGGCCACCAAAGCCAGTGCTGGACAAGGCCAAAGTCAAGAGTCAGGAGCTTCATCCGGGTTTCCAATGTGGGTGGCAGGGACCTAAACACTTGGGTCATCTCCCATTGCTTTTATCAGGCCATTATCAGGGAGATGGATCAGAAGTGAAGCATCTGGGACACAAACTGGCACTCATTTGGGACGCCAGCATCACAGGCAGTGGCTTTAATTGCTATGCCACAACACTAGCCCAAAGACTGCTTTTAAGGGACCGGCACTGTGGTATAACAGATAAAGCCACCACCTGCAGTGCCAGCATCACATATGGGTGCCGGTTCAAGTCCCAGTTGCTCTGCTTCTGATCTAGCTCTCTGCTATGGCCTGGAAAAGCAGTAGAAGATGTCCCAAGTCCTTGGGCCCCTGCACCTGCATAGGACACCTGGAAGAAGCTCCTGGCTCCTGGCTTTGGATCAATACAGCTCCAGCCATTGCAGCCATTTGGGAGTGAACCAGCAGATAGAAAACTTCATATTCTCTCTCTCTCTCTCTCTCTCTCTCTGCCTCTCCTCTCTCTGTGTAACTCTTTCAAACTAAATAAATACATCTAAAAAAAGTTTTCCCCTAAGACTTATATACTTTAAGTGGGAATATATATTAGTGCAGCCACTGTGGAACACAGTGTGGAGATGTCTTTAAAAACTAGAAATAGACTTGCCATATGACCCAGCAATCCCACTACTAGTTACATAACCAAAAGTCCTGAACATATTGTATCAAAGAGATACCTGCACCACTCTGTGTATAGCAGCACTATTCACAATAGGCAAAATTTGTAATCAACCAAGGTACCCATCATCAGATGAATGGATAAAGAAAATATGGTATACGCACAGGGTGGAATATAATTCCACTGAAACAAAGAATGAAATTCTAGCATTTGCATCAAAATGGATGCAACTGGAGGACATCATGTGGAGTGAAATAAACCAGACACTGATAGAACAATATCACATGTTCTCTCTTATATGTGGGAGCTAAAATTTAAAAAAAGAAAAAAACAAAAACAAAGAAAAGAAGAAAGAAATGCCTATCATTACTGTTGGAAGTGCAGATTTATAAAACTTTGCTTTATATCTTAGTCAAACTAATAGCTGAAAATGTTATTCTACTATAATTTCAATGATCTGTGATTGCTTTAAAATTTCCTGTATATGGGTGAAATGGTCATTTTTCCATTTGATTATTGCTTGTAGCTGTTGCCTATATTCCCATTAAACTACAGTCTTTTTGCTTTTTACTTGTTAAACTTACTTGGTGAAGCATTAAGCCTTTTTATTGTACTATAAATTTAAAATAAATTATTTCAAACACTAATTAAAAAAAGAGAGAAGGAGGGAAGAGGAAAGGAAGAAGAGAGAAAGGAAGGGAATCTCATTATTCTTAGAATTCTATCTCTAAACTACATAAAATCTTTCAAAAACTAATGAAAAATTTAAAAATAAAATAAAATAAAGTGCTCCCCTGGTTGGATTACAGTCATGTGCATAATCTCTACCTCCTAAAGTTAACTGAATTGGGATTTGAATTACACCTGCCAATTCCCATCACAGCAGTAGCTAGATCAGATATTTGATAGAACAACTAGGAAACAGGAATCACAGGTGGCTGTCTTTAGACTTCTGTCCATGAAAGGCCCTAAGTCCACATGCTCCCACCCTTAGAAGACCCAGAAGTGACCTGAAACAATCTAGAACAGTTAATAAACCTGCTTTCTCTGCTCTAGCTCAGTGTTTCTCAACCCCACTACTACTGACATTTAGGACTGTATACTTTATGATGGGGGCTGTCCTGTGCATTGCAGGGCATTTGGCAGCACGCTTGGCCACTGTCCACTAGATATTAGGAGTGCCCCCAGTCAAAACAACCAGAACTATCTCCAGATATTGCCCAATGTCTCCTGAGAGACTGACATATCACGGACCTAAATTAAAAGGCAAAGAAGAAAATAATTTTACTCCCAGAGAGCTAGTTAATTCATTTGGGAGAAAAATGCATAAATTTGCAAAAATCTAGTAACATCACAATATTTAAATCACAGGAAAAGCTACAGAAACAGGGATGAAAGATGGCTGTGTGCTTGGCTGCCAAGCAAGTGTGCTTACAGATAACATAGGCAGGATGTGTTCTTCCCATTAGAATAGTCCAGGCAAGACCCATGAAGAAGATAAAGTCTAGAACTGCCTTTTAGGATGAAAAATATCACTTTCAAGTCAATCCCAGAAGTCAAGGATGAAGATACAGAAAAATGGTTGTTTGCAGCATTATCAGAAATACTGAAATCTTAGGGACAAGATGTGTGTTATTAATAGGGAAAAGGGATCAGCAATTGTGTATTAGGGTGCTTCAGAAAAATAGAACAAATGTACATCATATTGGAAGACATACCTCCTCAATATATCTTTTATTGATTTATTTCCATTAACTCCCCAGGAGAGAAAGCCTGTGGTGGCTTCTGTCCCACTCACAGCTGAAATCAAGGTGGGCCTCGTGGATAAAAGGCAGAACGCTTAAGGAACATTTCCTACACTTTTTGACAATTGTCTGAAAGGGGGATCTTTTAAATCACGTTTAGTATTCTATACAGTTTTGTTTTTCTAAGAAGAAATACAGAAAATAGTGTAGATATTCATTTCTGCCAACCTGATGGGCACTCCATTGAGGCACACTTCTGAATGGATGTGACTAGGAGAGACAGGGCACCCCGCCAGCAGACAGGGTGCAGGGGAAGGAATCCACACAGGAGCATGGCTTTTGCTTACAGGGAGACCATTCAGCCACTCTGGGGAACCACGCACACTCCACTGCTCAGAAGTGCGTCTGAACTTTCAACTGCATTCCTCCTAACAGCTGCTGGGGGTAAGGATCCTCGCAAGTGCTTTCAGAGTTTTATTCATGTGCAGACAGGAGAGGAGGTGAGGAAACAATTCTGAGATGAAGAACTCCAAATTATGAGAAGAATACCAACTGTCAATAATCAAAATAATTCTTCTCTGAATAATCAACACCGCATCAGCACAGCTGCTGACAAAGAAACAATAAACACCAAGTAAAAATAAAAATATCTCTCTAATTTTTTTTTTCATGCTACCTTACAAGGAAAATCTGTACTGGAGCAAGGCTTTGTGAAATAGTTCCTAAAGCATGCAATCAACATTTTCTTGAAATTACAGCTGGCAGTCTGTGTCTCACAAACTTCTTTCTATATTATTACTTATTTATACCTACCCCAGGGATGGCTTAACACTCAGCTGACAATGCCATGAGTTTGACAACTGGTTTTGTACTGCCCAATGGCACTCCTCACACTGGTGTACTAAGATGATTATGACATATGTGTCTAGGTTGTATGTGATGAGGGTCAAGTGGCACTTGGCCAGTGCTACAGAGTCATTCAGCATGGTTCCCCAACTCGCTGTTTCATACAATGGCATTGATCACAGTTAGGCTTCTGAATGAATCCAGAGTCACAGGAGTATAAAGCGTTGGCTCTGCAGTTCGACAGCTTGGGTCTGACTTAGACCCACCATTTTTTATCATGTGATATTGAGAACACCACTGGACTCCGGAAGACCTCAAGGTTCTCACCTATAGAGCAGAGTGAGAATGAACCTTCAGATGTTTCTTGTGCCAATTTAATAAAATAATTTGTGTGACATGCCCACACGATGCAGGACTCACCATAAAACAGCACAGCCAGTGTTAGCTACTATAGCTGCTCTGGAGTTGAGGAATATTCCATTATTCTATTCTAAATTTTCTTGTTTAAGGTAGTAATGGCCTACACGCCTGTTGACCTTGAAGGATTCCTACATTCTCCCTGCTTACCATTTCATGTTCATTTGGTCATGAATTGCCTGAAGGGCTATCAACGTCTAGATCCTGCAGGGTTTATGGGTAGCGGTCTGATAAGAGGGCACTAGAAAAATGAACACAAGTCCCCTGGGTGACAGGGCAAAGTTGCACTGGTTAGTTCATTTACCCCTCTTTACTGAACATATTCCCTACAGGGTTGTGTGGGTCAGGACTGAAACATGGAGATGATGGAGAATTAATCCCCTGAGGAAGAGATTCCTTTGAACTCCAATGGTCTTGGAGTTTACAGTTGTCAAAGAGGCAGAATCAGGCAAGAATGGAGAAACTTGGGAGCCTATAAAATTAACTGAAGCTCGGCCAGTGCCGCGGCTCACTAGGCTAATCCTCCGCCTGTGGCGCTGGCACCCCAGGTTTTAGTCCTGGTTGGGGCACCAGTTCTGTCCCAGTTGCTCCTCTTTCTGTCCAGCTCTCTGCTGTGGCCCGGGAGTGCAGTGGAGGATGGCCCAAGTGCTTGGGCCCTGCACCTGCATGGGAGACCAGGAGAAGCACCTGGCTCCTGGCTTCAGATCAGCGCAGTGCACCGGCTGCAACATGCTGGCCGAAGCAGCCACTTGAGGGGTGAACCAACGGAAAAGGGAAGACTTTTCTCTCTGTCTCTCTCTCTCTCTCTCTCACTGTCTAACTCTGCCTGTCAAAAAAAATAATAATAATTGAAGCTCTCATCCTTGGTATTAAAAAAAATCATAGATCCCTGTTGGGTACAGGGGACTAGGAAATGAAAAGAAATGCAACTTTAAGTCAATGTAACAACTCTTCTGGGTCAGTAACATCAAAGAGAATTAGGAGAGCTTGCCCCTCCTACTATCTTCAAAGTCAAGGGCAGAAAGCTCTCTCCAAACATCCCTTGGGTAATATTTAAGATGATGGGCTTTGAAACTGGAGGATCCGGGGGTGGATCCCATATCTGTAGCTTATTAACTTTGTAACTTTGGGAAAATTATTTTTTCTTCTTGAGTTTCCTCATCTATAAATTTAAAATACAAACAGTAACTACCGCCAGTGCTGCGGCTCACTAGGTTAATCCCCCACCTGTGGCACTGGCACCCCAGGGTTCTAGTCCTGGTTGGGGTGCTGGATTCTGTACCAGTTGCTCCTCTTCCAGTCCAGCTCTCTGCTGTGGCCCGGGAGTGCAGTGGAGAATGGCCCAAGTGCTTGGGCCCTACACCCGCATGGGAGACCAGGAGGAAGCACCTGGCTCCTGGCTTCGGATCAGCGCAGCATGCCGGCCATAGCGGCCATTTGGCGGTAAAAAACAAGGGAAAAGGAAGACCAAATGTAATACAGATAAAGTAGTGCTTTGCTCAGAACATCAATATATATTAATTAGTATTGTTAGTGATCCTTCATGAACTTATTTGCATATTTTACAAATTGGAAAACTCATATCATCTACCCAGAAATAAACTGAAGCCCTCAAATATAATAAAAGAGAACAAACTGAGAGGCAAACAAAAGTAACCAAGTTCAAGAATTGATAAATAAATGAGTACTTTACTCAAAAGAGGGCACCTCAGATTCTCACTCACAGTCTATTTGTTCTTACAGTGCATGTTTTTCCAAGTTCAATTATCTGGCTTCCAATTCCAGAACAAATTAGTGGCAGCTAATGTGATGGGAGCACAGGATGGCTACAAGCAGACACAGAGTCATCTATACACAGTCAGCTGTTCTACCCTCCAATCCAATGCCCCTCCACTTCTCACTTTATTCCCTTCAGCATTTCTCACATAAAATTATTTCAATTCCCCCTTTCACCTTAGCTCTCTCCTTTAACCTATGCCCATATCCTTATATCCTCTTAAATCAAAATTAATCATAACATTGCCTGTGTGGCCCCATCAGCAGTGATTGCAGCCTGTGTTCTATGAGGTGGTCACAAACTCAAACACTTCCCGAGACAGACAGGGAGGGAATGTAGATGTGTGAACAAGGCAAGAATAAGATGACAAAAAGTGGTGTGCCTTGTGGTGTGTGAATGAAGGGAAAACAGCATTTTTGCAGCTATCACAAGAATATCCAATATTCTCACCCACATGACTAATGTAAGTCAGTCCTTCAGGACATGGTATTTTGGCCCAATAAGACTGAAGGAAAGGATAGATATTTCAAGTTTAGGCGAGAAGTGTGTTCATCTTTCCTTTTGCATACAAACAAGGAAGCATGAGAACCTAGCTTTCTTCAGGCCAAATCTTACATCCATGAGAGGAACAGGTGCCATGCTGAGAGAATCAGGAAGGGATAACAGAAGGAGCCCACATCCTTGACATCAGGAATTGTTGAATCAACCAGTCCTACAGTCCTTAAAACTGGACATCTGTAAGATAATACATGTGTTCACTGTCTAAGGTAGTTTGAGTTGGGATTTCTTAACTCACTCTCAACAGCATTTTATAAAATGCAGAATTCAGCTGTCAATTTTTAAGCACTCTGATAACCAAGTAAGACCTGCTTTGGAGCAAGATGAGAGGACACTTCAACTATGAGATACGGTATAAGTGTAAAATACATAATTTTCAAAAACTTAGTGTCAGAAAAAATGAACATAAAGTATCACGTACTACACTTTTTATATTAATTGTATCTAAAGGATAATATTTTGGGTATTCTGTATTAAATAACACATTTTATAAAGTCAACTGTACCTGTTTCCTTGTTATATTTTCTTTTTGAATTTGGCTACTAGAAAATTGTTAATTACCTCTGTATTCACACTGTATTTCTACTGGACAGCATTGAACCAGTTATTATACTTTCACTCATCAGATGAGGTACCCTGTATCACACGAAACTCATATTTCACTTAGTGTCCACAAAACACTATTAACTTCTCATCTCCTTTCTTGTGCTCATTTTCTCTATCCTGTTTTTAGCAGTTACTTTCTCAGCCATCCTGAAGGAACTTATATCAATCCCAATCACAGCTTAAATCCACTGCTAGAGATTATCGTTTGACCAAAAGACAGAAATCTGTGGGGGCAGTTTGGGTTCTCACCTGACAGGGGAGGGACACTGCTGGGCATTTAGTGGTGAAGGGCTTGGGTGGCTTATGGTGGATGAGAGACCTGTCTCACTTCTCTTGTAGATTCCACTGTAGTTACAGAAGCACAGGCATTTTTTGCATAAGGCTAATATAACTGAATTCTCTAGGAAAACAAATACTGTGTAAATCGCAACAAAAGTATAACCTGCTTTGTTCAGAACTTCAGAAGTTGTTTACCATTTTAGAAAATCACACTATTCACAACACCACCACTCAGGGAGTCACCAGAGAAATCCAACTGCATGGCACTGCTGGGTGCAATTTTCTGTGTTCATCTTGTGTTTCTTGTAGAACAAATCATGCATGAGCAACACAAGCACTCAAAGTGTTTCTTAATAAGTCAGTTATGTGAAAGCAAATTTTCATTTTCTAAACAAGTGTTATAGTAGAACTGATTGCACATCATGATGTCTCCTAATGTAATTTTTAAATTATTTTTATTTCTCTTTTACATTACATTCAGGGCATCATATTAACGTATAGAAATCACAAATATAGGTAACATATTATCTGCTGCTTTAATTTCACAATAATAAGAAGTAACATTATGAAAGATTTTATATAAAGAGAATGTTGTGTCCCAAAGAGTTGAGAACCTGTGCTCTAACCTCCTGGGCAGTTGTGAAGGAACTGTCACTGTGTGTGCTTGCTGTTCCTCTTCAATATATGGAATTCACAGATTTGATAAGTGTATCTCCCAAAGTGCCACGCAAATTATTGAAATGATTCTTTCCAGGACAAAACTAATAAAAGAGCTCAGGTCATGCCCCTGGAAATCACCCTCTGATTTTTCCATTAACCAGCCCCAGACATCCATTTGTTCCCAAAACCACCTAACCTTTCATATCTGTGCATTTTGTCCAAAAGTAGGAAAAAGGACTCTGTCTAGGGCCCTCCTGGGGCTAAGCCAGACCACACTGCTTGCCACATTCATGCAATCCTCTGGCCTGAAGTCCTCACCAAAGAAATTCATGACTTTGAACTTGTCTGGAAATGCCTGGATGTGCCATTGTTTCTCTTAGAAAATGGCACCCTGAATGGAGACCTATGTGCTGTGGTTTGACCAGGACAGAATGTATCAGCAGGTGAATATCACACCTATTTGAGGCTTTATTTTATTTTATTTTTATTAATGAGACTCTTCAAAAGGAAAGGTAAGTGTTCATCCCCTCAGGGATGACCTTGCCCATATGGAGAATGTGTGTGTGACAGAGGCGTAAAGAAAACAGGCCAAGAGCACAGAGAAGCTGGTGACCAACTACCAACTGGCTAGGTCAGTCAGGGAGGGCAGGAAGGAAGCTACATTCGAACCAGGTGTCGGAGGATGTGCAAGCGCTTGCCATGTGGGAAAAGGAAGGGAAGTCTGGGAGGAACAGCCTCCATGCACATTTGCCTAGTGTTCCTGAAATGCCACGTGCCCCCAAAGCTACACAGAAACAGAAGTCGTGGGGCACTTGAAAAGGCAGATTGTAGTACAGTTTTAGTTACAAACAGACTCCTAGAATCCTCTGCTGGGAAGGCGGTGCTCAGGGAGCAGAAACTGGGAGAACACAGAGCTCATGAAGATGGATATTTGGGTCCTTTCATTCCAGCCTGGATCTCAGATGGACAGGCTCCTGAGTCATAAATAATAAAGCACACTTTGGGCAGAGTTTACCCACCACATTTCCAGACATGTCGAATACCATTCAAAGCCAGTCGTGAGGGCTCTGATTAATATACAACACAGATCGCTCGCTTTCTTTACTCTCGAGGGTGAAGATACTGCTGAAGAGCCAGTTCTCTTTAAAGCTGGGCAGCTAACACCACCCCATGAATGATAATAAATGGCAGGCTAAGCCAGAAGAGGGCAGGCTAAGCAGGCCTCTGTCTGGGTCTGCAATTTTATGTACCCAAAAATGCACGCCCATTCTTCAGCCAAGAGGCCAGGATCGTCTTCCGGTGAGATAAGATTTCCTGTGAGACCCCTGGTATTTCCCAGTTCCAGCTGGGGCAGAAATAGCAACCCCAACTCTCATGGGGTGTGTGCCTTTCTCTTTTTTCCTTCTTAGTTCCCATTCAAGCCACACCAGGAATGCGCATCTATTTGCTCTTAAAATAACATGGCAGTTATTTTCCTAAGGTCACAGAAGTTCAGGATTTTTCAACAACCTTAAATCATGCTGAATATTTAGGGAAAAGGGGTCTAGATAAGGGACAGAAAATGCTGTGATACGAGAAAAGCAATATATTGCCACCTCTATCCCACCAGGTACAGGCAAAAGACCCTGTGTGGCCAGGGAGGCTCTCAGACCAAACGACGTTAGAAGGATGCCACTTTGAACGTTGTTACAGTTGGAACACAACGGCACCTGCTTCAAGAGGAGGTGTTCTCCCCCAGGTGGTTGCTCTGGTACAGGAGAGAGCTCCTGGCTTCTCAGGGGCAGTGCACCTTTCCTATTTACAGTGCCTATAGCATAATGAAGTAGAACTGTTGGTAGCTGGGACACCTGCTTTTCTACTGACCTGAAACCAGGAAAAACAACCCTCTGGGGTTGAATGAAAGAGATGCTGTCAGTGAATGCAATCCAGGGGCTTCGAGCAGTGGCCACTCCCTCTTCCTGGCCCTTCAACTCTTGAGCGAAGGTCTTTTACAGAGAGTTTGTATAACATACAATAGCTGCAGTCACATCTTTCCCCCACCTTTTTAAGGACTTCCTGAAGGTACAACTCATGTCACCTTCATGTCTCTCGTAATTGCAAGAACGTAGGCACCTTACGAGCATGTTATGAGAAACTGAGTGAAGGGAATGCGACAATGAGAATGCTGTCATGGTACAAAGAGAAGACTCGTCAAGCATGAAAGATGTCACCCCACCTTGGGCAGGTAGTTAGGAGAGCCACAAACATCCAACCCTGCAACCAACAGTAAAATCAGAGAAATTCAACCCCCAGAACATCCTGCCCAAAATATAAGCCCTTCTCCACAGAGGGGTTGTTCTATTCATGTTCCATCCATGCAGAGAGTAAGCCTCAGGTCTCTAACAGCTGCTCTGAAGGAAAAAGTTAGATGTCAGCTTTTCAAACCAGCGTAAGCAACAATTCTTACTTACAAGTTAGATACAAGCAATTTGGTCACCAGCAATGCAGGAACAAAACTACAGAAAAATTTAATAAAAGAATGCAAAAGCCTGAAAAGTTTCACTCTAATCTTAGTCAATTATTATACCAATGGACTTCAGGGTAACAGTGAAGTCCTTTCTACATGCAATTTGCATTGTGCCCATTTACTTGTGTAGTATCTACGTTAGCCTGTTGAGCAGTTTATCAGTCTGCTTGGGTTGCCATTACAGAATACTACAGACTGGGTGTCTTGAATAACAGAAAACTATTTTCTAACAGTCTGGAGGTTAGAGACCAAGATCAAGGTACTGGCAGGGTTGGTTTCTAGCGAGGCCTCTCTTCCTTTCCCACAAATGGTCACCTTCAGACTGCATCCTCACATGGGTAGATGTGTGGGGGCAGGGACAGGGACAGGGACAGAGAAATCTCTGCTCCTTCTCTTCTTACAAGGATGCCACCTGTCCTGTTGGACAGAGGGTCACAATCCCTTCATCTGTAAACAGCTGCTGCAACACTGCTGGGTGCTGCTCTCTGTGATGGAGCTATTGCAGTGGCCAACTCAGAAGCAGCCCCTTTCCTGGCCTCGGGGAAACTTTCATTCAGTAACAGACATATTAACTTCAAATGTGACAACACTGAGGGAGAATTAAACAGTACTAGTATATTACATAACAAACAAAATTTACATCCTACAACTTCACATGCAAAACAGGATGTTTGTTTCTATGCAGGACATCACAAAAATATGAATGTGTATTATGAGTGAGGAAAAAGACAGGAGTCATGATAAAATACGATCATGATTGCTCTCTCCAATCTATCCGAATGAATATGCACTCTCCGACATTAGGTGTATTTGTTTACTTGGTCCATTTATTTACTTGATCCATGATGAGCCATGGATCACATCTATGCAATATTCAAAAGAAGACACCAGGGCCAGCTCTGTGGCATAGAATGTTAAGCTTCTGCTTGCAGTGCTGGCATCCCATATGGGCACCAGTTTGAGCCCTGGCTGCTCAACGTGCACACACACAGGTTGCCTTGGGAGTGGAGACAGGGTTATGCAGATCTAGAGTAGTAAGAGACATAGTGTGCATTACAATTGCTGTACCACTGCTGGTGATTCACCACAGAAGGTTAAAGAAGAAGTGATTTCAAACAGTATATGTGAAGAGAAGTCCTGTGAACCAACAATAGACAATGTTCATCTCTACCCTGCCCTCTCACCCAAGTGTATTTGCTTAACAGGATTCGCTAAGCATCTAGAAATAAGGGGAGTAGAATCAGGATTCTCTATGTATCCAGAAATAAGAAAAGTGAAACCAGGTGGCGAGACTGCAAGGTTTAAGCACCAGTGAGGGTAAGTTGGAAGTTGGAGAATAAAGAATTGGAGGTGAAAGTTTCATATGACCAGCAGGAAAAGACAAAACGGCTGTCACTCAAAAAACCAGGAGGTCAATCCTTCATGGCAGGCACAAATTTAGGTGGCATGCAGACATTTCACTGGATAAAACTGATTCACTTACTGTGAAATGTACCCATTTTCAAATCTTACTTTTATCTCCTAGACTCAACAAATAAGCATCAGCTTGGTGCAAGTCTGTCTTCAAGATCTCTGAATATGTTCCCAGAGTTACAATGTGGCAACACTTTTAACTCAACACATACCCTTCTGAGGGCAAGTGACTTTGGTTTCCCATTTATGGTTGTGAAACAAATGTTTCTTCTCAATTAAATCCATTAAACTTTAGTTGTTTAAAATGAGACTTTTAAAATGAAAATTCTAAGTAACTGAAGAGGTGTAGATAGACAGCAGAAACAAAACCAAAAAGAGTAAAAGTGACCCAGGAGTGAAATCTGTCACCTTCCTGCCAAACAGCAGAGGTTTTTCCAGGGAGCTGTGGTCTCATTCTCGTGGCAATGAGTTGCAGCGAGAACATCATTCGTTCCCCACACCAGGTTCTTCAGGTAACTATGAGTCCTTAGAACCAAAAATGCAGGCACAAACTCTGAGGCCTAATTCAGAGGATGGGCCTGCCCCGATGCCTAGCACTAACGCTGCCACACCAGGAGAGAAGAGGCCTCCACGGAAGCTGCATTTTCCTACCTTCTCCCTCTCCTGCACCACAACTTTTACATTAACAAATCCCAATTAGAACACTTTGTTACCAAAGCCATAAATCTCTGCCACTGTCAATAGGCACAAATTACATGGCAAACAGCTGTATCCAGTGTCTATCCAGAAAAATTAGAAATTGTTTTGGGTTTTTCTTTTACTTTTTTTTTTTTTTTTTTTTTTTTGTCTTCAGGCACTTTAGTTTGGCTTTTCTGCCTCCATTCACTTGCCTGTAAAAGCTACACTTCTTTTGGGAAGGAATCCACCACCGATAGCCTTCTCTAAAATTAATGCTTTTTCTCCCTATTTCTGGTCATAGGAGAAGCTGGGATAGCCTGTTAAAATCCACTTGCACCCATTACTGAGGAAATGACTAGGACAACCATCAAGGTTCGCACCTGTGCCTAAATCACAAGCTGAGCAAACAAGAACCCCACCACCAGCAATTTATTTCAAATTAAATGAAATAACAGACAGATTGGACTTACCACAGTGCCCGGCACACAGTGCGTGGGCATCATGTAGAAACAGAAATGGTGATTCTGTTTGTTTCTTTCACGGTCAGCAGTTGCTTCACCCCATACTTCATATGTTAAACTAATTAAAAGAAACATACATTATCCTGCGATTGATTTTCAAACTCATTTATTACTCATTTCTCTGTGGTTTAATTTAATTAAATTGAGCAGCATATCAAATATTGATTTTAATAAAATCTTGATTAAGATTCGAGCAATTATCAAATGCAATTTTTCATACCATTCCTGAATTTCAATGGAATCAACTGCAAAAACCAATTTGCTTTTAAATCAAAAAGTGATTTTATACACACACACACACACACACACATACCCTCAGGCCACTTTTAGAAATAAAGATAAAATGTCCCCCCAACCTTTTTTATGAGTAAAGATAGCAGTAATGTCTGACTAGGATTTTAAAAAGCTTAATCCAGTCACTTATTTCATCCCCAAAAGTAGTAAAAGAAGAAAAACTAAAAACATCAAGTCCTCTGGTAAACATTATTTTGACACCTACTATGTACAAGGTACCCTTACATCCCACTCAAGTAGAGGTAAAGAGATAATTGTAGAGTCTGTTGTTATGTACATGGAAAAATCCAGCCACATATGAAAGTCTTTAACTTTATTAAATAATAACCAAAGGAGGACATATTTTCCAACCCTTAAAGTTACTCTGTTGTGTAATTCATGAATACAGGCTTCTTCTTAGGAGAATATAATGTAAATGTGATGATATAAATTATCAATAGTATCATATTAGCAATTAATCACAAGTAGAAGACACTTAATAAGTTAAATATTTGGCTTGACCTGTAAGTACTTAAAAATAAAAAAGGGGGGAAAAAAATCTAGCCAATAGCTTTCACAGCAGCACCACCTAGAGGCTTCTTTTGGGTAACACAGGTCATTCCCCTCAGTTTCAACTTTTTTACAAATGGCAGAGCTACAGCATTTCCGCTTCCTATGTCCCCGAAAGCATTTCAAGTCTATTTGGGTCATTTATCATCTTCTTGAATATCAACATTTCTAGGGAATGCTGAAAATGAGTGGAATAATCCCAAAATGAAATTCACTGGGGCAGAGTGTCCCAACTTTCCTCACGGAGGAGGAAGTGGATCTGGGTGTATGCTGGAGAAACAGGCCCTGGGACACTGTGACCTGATACACTGCTGTCCCCTCCCTCTCTCTCTCCCTCTCTCTCTCTCTCTCTCGCACACACGCACACTCACACACACACACGCGTGTGCACACGCACACACACACGCCTCCTGGTTCCGTCCTGATCCCAGACCTGTGAGCACCTAGGCAAATGACACTTGGGAGCCTTCAAAGCCACATCCCTGAACTACTGCCAGCGTGTGTCGGAGGACTGGGAAGATGTGAGCTCTCTGTTGTCAGCATTGTTTACACCAGCAGACCTACTTCCTAATCCCCTCCCGAAGGCCAAAGCGGAATCCATGTCCTGGGGGTGGGGCTGAAAGAGAGATGACAAATCATTTCCCGTTGTTTATAGTTCTCATTTTCTCTGTAACTTTTGGTCATTTTTCTTGATTTGGAAACTTCTTTGGCAGCATATTAAAAGGACTAACATTTAGATAATAGAATAAATCAGCTCTTGGTGGGAATGAGCACTTGAATTATTTGGTATCAGAATTTCAGCAGACTTTTTGCTGACTCCCACCAACCACACATTCACAGGGAAAAGCAAAACTGCTATGCCCAGAAGGGGTGCCCACCTTCACTTCCACTGGAGGGCACTGTGTGCCTCGGTGATGGGGGCTGAGACACATTCTGCCAGACCAAGTGTCAGATGCAGTGATCTGCACTAACAAGTACTTTCCTGCCTCCAGATATGAAGTCAGGGTTCCCACTTGGACACACCAGAGAGGGAAAGGCAGCAGCTCAATTCATGATGATGCTCTGAATTTTAGTCATGCACCCATGCCCAGTTTACAAAAGTAACACTAGGTTTTAGTAGAGGAAAATCTTCTTAGCAGGCTAAAGCCATAGCTATTATCACAACACACTGCAGCAATTTTCACTCTTTGAAATACAGTCACTTTCTTGGCACCCGTCTACCCCCATGCCTATTCATCTAACTAGTGTCTGATTCTCCTTCAGGGCTCAACTTCTCTCTCACTAACTCCAGGGGTTCTAAGATGTTCTCACGGTACAGATGTAAGGATGGCTTCCTGTGAGTCCCACTTGCAACCTGTACTTCTCCCATGAGGAAATGTGATGTGCAGTTTTGTAAATGTTCATTTAGTAGCCACATCCCCAACTAGGCTGTAGGTGCCATGAAAGAACTATTTCTACCTCATTCACAGTCATCCTCCCTGCAGCCCCAGTGGTTCGTCTCAAATATTGTTGAAGGAAAGACTGTCCCACAGAGCACAACTTATCTCAAATTCCATGTATAGCCTCCGATTCTTTGCCTAACAAACATGGGCCTCAACACCCACCATCTTCCTCCGCTCTTACCTTGTCCTCCTAACCCCCAAAGGAGTTAGAAGTGATTAAGATTCAACAAGGTCTGCTTATGCTTGACAGTTAAGGCTTACAGCAATTTTGCTTGGCAATCCCTTACCATCTCCTGACTCCTTGCATCATTCACAGAAAATGTCTAATTCCTGAGTCAGCTGCCAGAGAAGTAGTCAACTGATTGCAGAGGAGAGTGCCACCATACAGCAGCACCCTCGATTCCCCAGGAGGGAGACGAAACCCCTTCCTTTTGTCAAGCAGGCCACAAAGTCCTCTTCTGTCTTGTGCATGCAGGTGGCATATTAGCACAGAAGGTGGACAAGGGAGCTCAACTAGGTTTCTGGTCTGGCCATCTACAATGTCCATGGAAGGACTATGATACGCTGGAACTAGAATAGTGTAGGACCACCTGATAACATGAAGTGTATACAAAACACACTCAAACACAGAGGCAGAGCCATCCTGGGGAAAGTTCCAGAGTGGTATGAAATGAGATCTGCCACTCTGGATTCTCACCCCTTCATTTGACTTCTTGGTTTCAGAGACTACAGGAGGTCCTAGCGGCATCTGAGACAGAGTTCATGGGGGTTATTGGAAAATTGTACCAGGTAACAACACAATGTCAGCAATCTCTTAGATATGTTGAACAACTCTTCTTGGTGCCCAGCTGTTGAACCTGCCCTTCATTTTGGCTTTTCCTCGCTTGCCTTTCTGTAAATCTGAACTCGCATCATCACTGTCTTTGCCCTTTCTTCAACAAATTAGACTGCCCTACCATCGATCTCTTTGTGTTTCACTTTTACAATCCTGATAATATTTCACTGCCTTCATCCTACTATGTTTAATTAGGAAATAAAACTGGTAGCAAAATTAGGCCAGCACCTATTAAGTGATTATCAGTAGACTCTGCGTGTGAGAACTAGATAGACATCATTTAGGGTATAGCACAGGGGAAAGGGCATATCATGGTTCCATTCTGTTTGCCTTCATACTTACCACTTTGTGGACAGGGGTATATATGCAAAGGATGATACGTAAACATGTCTCAGCCAATTCATTCCTACAATCATGTTTTCAATTACTGGAAGCCAGCAAGACACAGGATGAGAAATACTTAAAACTGACAGAGACATCAAGCCACAGTTTTGAGACAGAACAACCCCCACACAAGATAAATACAAAGGAAATCACGGGCAATGGACACAAGCCTCTGTTTCTCTGCATCCTTGCCAGCATTTGTTTTGTCACTCATTTTTATTTTACCCATTCCAATAGGGATGTCTGATGTCTCATCATGGGCTCACCTTGCATGCCTCAATGGCTGATGATGTTGCCTGCCTTTCCCGGGCTCATTAACCATCTGCTATGTCCTCTTCACTGGAAGTCTCTTTCCATCCGCCCATTTTCTAACTGGGTCATCTGTATTTTTTATTGTTGAGTTGTGAGTTTCCGAGGTTACTCTAAATAGGAGTCTTTTGTAACACACATGGTGTGTAAATATTTGCCCTCAGTCGCTAGCTCGTCTTTCTTCCTCTTAATAAAGACTCTCAAAAAGCAGTTTTTAGCTTTTATGAAGTCTAATTTATCATTTTTTTCCTTTTATGGATAATGGCTTGGGTACAAAGTCTAAGAACTCTCAGGCAAGTTCTAGAGTATGAAGATTTTTTTTCTTAAAACTGTAACATTTAAGTCTATGATATATTTTAATTAAACTGCATGTAAAGTGTGGTCCTTAAGTCAAGAGTTTTACCTTGTTTTTGTTTGTTTTGTGTATGGATGTGAATTCCTCCAGCAACATTTGTTGAAAATGCTACCCTTCCTCCATTGTATGGTTTTGTGCATTTTTTAAAAAAAGAAAAAAAACAGTCTGGTATATTTGTGTGGGTCTATTTCAAGGTCCTCTGTTCTATAGTGTTGATCTAAGCATCTGTCTCCTCACCATTACCATGCACTCTTGATCACTGAGGCTATATAACGGGACTTGATACTGGATTAACTCAATCATCTCACTGTATGCTTTACCAAAACCATATTTATTCTATTTCTTTTGCATTTACATATAAACATATTTGGATAATATTCTATACAGAAACTTTTTTAAAAGATTTATTTATTTATTTATTTGAAAGGCAGAGTTACAGAGAGAGAGAGAGAGAGAGGGTTTCAGATTTTCCATCTCCTGGTTCACACCCCAGACACACATGGACCATCTTCCACTGCTTTCCCAGGCACATTAGCAGGGAGATGGATTGAAAGCTGGGACTCAAACTGGTACCCATATGGGATGCCTGCACTGCAGACAGCAGCTTTACCTGCTACACCATAGTGCCGGGCCCTCTATAACAACTTTTAAAAAGCTTTCTGTAATTGTCATAGGAACAATGTTAACCCTATACATTAATCTGAAGAGAACGGAGATCTCTCCATTTGTCTAGATCTGCATTTTCTTTTATCAGAAGTCTGCTATTTCAGCACACAAAATGTATAAAGGTTTTATTAGATTTATAACTAAGAATTTCATTTTTGAGTAGTTTTAAGTTGTATTCTATTTTTTTTCCATTTTGGTATCAATGATTCATCATGGGTATATAAAAATACTATTACTTTTTATATGCTCATCTTATAGCCTATGACTTTGCTGAACTCAATTATTAGTTCTAGGAGTCTTATTATAGAATCCGTGGCATTTTCTTCATAGTCAATCATTTCTTCTCCCAAAAGAGACTGTTTAAATTCTTTGTTTTCAATCTGTATGCCTTTTATTTCTTTTTCTTGCTTTATTGCACAAGCTAAAAGTTCTAGTTGAGTAAGAGTAGTAAGAGAGGCCATCTATCCTTGTTCTCAATTTTAGGAAGAAAACATTCAGCCTTTCAACATGAAGTATGTTAGCTGGAACATTTTATAGATGTTCTTTGTACATCCACAGAAGTTTCCTATTACTCCTAAAGACAAGATTTTTTTTAAGATTTATTTATTTATTCAAAAGGCAGACTTAGAGAGAGGGGACAGGCAGAGAGAGAGAGAGAGAGAGAGAGAGAGATCTTCCATCCACTGGTTCACTCCCCAAATGCCACAACATCCAGGGCAGGGCCAGGATTCATCTAGGTCTCCCACGTGGGTGCAGGGGGCCCCAGCACTTGGGCTATCTGTCATTGCTTTCACAGGTGCATTAAATAACAGGGAGCTGGACCAGAAGAGCAGCAGCCAGGATTCAAACTGGTCATATGGAATGCCAATGCTACAGGCGGTAACTTAACCTGCTACACCACAATGCAAGTCCCTAAGGATAGTTTTTAAAAATCATGAATGAGTATTGAAATTTTGTCAAATGCTTTTTCTGCATCAAGTAACATGATCATGAAATTTCATTTTCTTCCTTAGCCTGCTAATATGATGGATTACACTGACAGTTTTTGTAGTCTTGTATCCCTGGAATAAACATGCATTTATGAAGAACATTGTCCAATGTCTTCTTTTCTCTCTTACTTTATATATTCTTTGTCTGGTTTTGATGAAACGTTAGTGATTGCTTCACAAAATCATGAAATACACTGGGAAAGTTTTCCCTTCTTCCATCTTCTGAAAGAGAGTGTGAAGAAATTTCTGATATTTCTTTTCTGAGGTTCTTGAAATGACAGTTTAGATTATTAAGATTTTTGATCTTTTTCAGTGTAAACATATAATGCTATAAATTTCCCTCTCATTACTGCATTAGCTATGTTCTAAAAATTTGATATAATTATTTTTTAATTTAAAGGCAAAAATGAGGGAAAGACATAAATTGAAAGAGGGAGAGACAGAGACAGAGAGAGAGAGAATAGTCATCCATCTGTTGGTTTACTCCTTAAATGGCCGCAACAGTAGGCCAGGCCAAAAAAGAAGCCAGTTTACTCCATCCTGGTCTCTCACATGGGTGACATGGGCCTAAGTACTTGGGCCATCTTCCTCTGCTTTCCCAGGTACATTAGCAGGGAGCTGGACCAGAAATGGAGCAGCAAGGAGGGAAATGTTGCTCTAGTAAGGGATGCTGGCGTCACAAGCAGTGGTATAATGCTGAATCCAAATTTGATATATTTATTTTCATTTTCATTCTATTTATTGTATTTTTATTTCTCTTGAGATCTTCTTACTGACTCATGAATTTTTAGAAAAGTGTTAGTTTTCAAGTGTTGGCAGATTTTCCTATTACTCATATTACTGATTTCCAGCTTGAATACACTTTAGTGTATTCAACACACACTATCTGATTTCCATCCTTTAAAGTTTGTTGACATTTATTTTATAGCTAAGATGCAGTATACAGAGATATATATTCTGTGGACACTTGAAAACAATATATATTCTGCTGGTGTTGGTTAAAACATTCTATAAATATCAATTACATGTTATTGGTTGGTGATACACTATCCTTTCTGATTTTCTGCCTCATTTTTCCATAAATCACCTAGGGGAAGGTGCCAAAGTCTTCAACCACCAATGAGGATGTGTCTATTTCTCCTTTCTTCTATACCACTTTTTTGCCTTACCATTTTGTGTCTGTGTTTTTTTGTGCATGCAATTTATTTTTAAATTTTTCTGTGTTATGGATGAATTAACCATTTTATCGCCATATAATGCTCCTTTCTGACTGGTCATTTCTTGGCTCTGAAGCCTATTTATCTGATATTCATAGAGCCATTCTTGTTAAGTGTGTGATAATGTTTATGTGAACTATTCTTCCATCCTCTTTTTTAAAATACTATTTTTTTGTTTTTGAATATTTTACTTATTTATTTGAAAGGCAGAATTACAGAAAGAGAAGGAGAGAGAAATCGATAAATCTTCCATCCACTGGTTCACCCCCCAAATGGTAGCAACAGGCAGGACTGGCCTGAGTCGAAGCCTCCAGGAGCTTCCTCTGGGTCTCCCACATGGATGCAGGGGCCCAAGAACTTGAGTCATTCTCTGCTGGTTTCCCATGCACATCATCAGGAAGCTGAATCAGAAGTGGAGCAGCTGGGATTAAACAGGCATCCATGGCCAGCGCCGTGGCTCACTAGGCTAATCCTCTGCCTGCGGCGCCAGCACCCCAGGTTCTAGTCCCAGTCAGGGCACCGGATTCTGTCCCAGTTACTCCTCTTCCAGTCCAGCTCTCTGCTGTGGCCCGGGAAGGCAATGGAGGATGGCCCAAGTCCTTGGGCCCTGCACCCGCATGGAAGACCAAAAGGAAGCACCTGGCTCCTGGCTTCGGATTGGCACAGCGTGCCGGCTGTGGTGGCCATTTGGGGGGTGAACCAATGGAGGGAAGACCTTTCTTTCTCTCTCTCTCTCTCTCTCTCTCTGTCTAATTCTACCTGTCAAAAAAAAAAAAAAAAAAAAAAAAAAAAAAAAAAAAAAAAACGGGCATCCATATGGGATGCCAGCATGGGAGATGGTGGCTTCAGCCACTGCACCACAGTACAACCCCCTTGCATCCTCTTATTTTCTACCTGTTAGATTATCACATTTGAAATGAGTTTCTTAAAGACATAACATAGTTGTATCTTGCTTTGTTTTGTTTAAAGTACTCTAGTAATCTCTTTTTCTTTGTATAATTAGGCTACTTATAATTAATGTAGTTATTAATAGTCTAGGGTAGGGTGACAGTCTGAGCTTACTACAAGGTCTTCACCGAAACTTCTGGGGACCAAGGGAAATCTATCTAAAATTCATCAGGAATAAAAGTCCCAAGTCCCCACTCAGCCTTCTCTGCCAATACTCTGGTGGGTGAAAGATGGAGGAAATTAAAAAAACATGCAGGTGGAGGTCGACATTCTCTACTTGGCCTTTGCTAGTCTTTTTCTGTGGTGTTTTGCTGGAGTAAAGTAGATGTTTTCTAAAATCTCTCTCTTGCTGGTCATCTCCTCATCCTTAGGCTAGACACAGTAGGCTTATGTTGAGAGTTTAAAAACTCTCTGGGTCAGTGTTGTGGCGTGGCAAGTGAAGCCCCTGCCTGCAACTCCAGCATCCCCTGTGGCACCTGTTCGTGTCCCAGATGCTCCACTTCGTATTCAGCTCCCTGCTAATGGCCTGGGAAAAGCAGCAGGAGATGGCCCAAGTGCTTGAGTCCCCTTCTATGTGGGAGACTCAGATGAAGCTCTAGCTCCTGGCTTTGGCCTGGCCCAGCACTAGCTGTTGTGGCCATCTGGGGAATGAACCAGAGAATGGAAGAACCCTCTCTCAGCCTCTCCATCTCTTCTCTTTAACTCTGACTTTCAAAATAAATGAATAAATCTTAAAAAAAAAAAAACTTTCTGTGCCTGTTGACATTTCTGGATTAACAGTTTCTTTAACTCCAAGTCTGGGATATATGAGGAAAAATAAAACCTAGATATCTTAAGACCATATCTTTCCTTGGATCCCAAGTTCCATAGCCAATCTGCCTGATTCCCTCCAACTTTCAGACACTTGTATTTATTTAGGGTTTGCTGTTGTTGTTCCTATATTTAGAGGGAAGAATAGAGAAAAGTCCATCTGTTCTATCTTTTCAGAAACAAACCACTGATCATTTTTTGTTTTTAAATTCATTCTAACAATCCCTTTATTTTAATTGTGTACTAAGACAATTTATATGTATTGCAATTATTTATATTTCAGGATTTAATTATGCAATTACAATATCTGTTTTCTGGTTTTTCTATTTGTTTTCCTTCCTACTGTTATTTCCCTTTTCAAATTACTTGAATAATTTCAGCACTATATTTTAATTTATCTATTTGTTTTTTACTGTATATATTTATATACTTTTGGTTGCTCTAGGAATTACATATCTCATTTTTCACAGTCATCTTAGAATCAGTACTTAACCACTTTAACAGAAATTTCCTTATGTTGTACTTACCTTAAATAGTACATTTATATACTTTTGAACTTCCAAGCAATATTATAGTCTTTGTTTTCAACTATTAAATATGTTTTTAGAATACTCAAGAGAGGGCAGGCATTTGGTCTAGCAGTTAAAATGCCACTTGAGATGCCCTCATCCCACATCAGACTGCCTGGGTTCAAGTCTCGGCTCTGCTCCCAACTTCAGCTTCCTACTAACACGTGCCGTAGGAAGCAGCAGGTGATGAATTAAGTACTTGTGTTCCTATGGAGATCTGGATTTAGCTCCTGGCTACCAGTTTGTTCCTGGTACAGACCAGGGATATGGGGACTGAACCAGTGAATGGGAGATCTCTCCCTCTATCATGTGTCCATTCTCCATCTCTATCTCTATATCTCTGCATGTGTATGTGTGTGTGTGTGTCTGTCTGCCTCTCAAATAAATTATAAAAATCCTCAAGAGAACAATAGTTTATCATGCACTTTTTTTTCTGTAAAGGACCATACAATAAACATTTTAAGTTTTGCAAGTCACAGTGTCTGTCACAACTATTTCACTCTGCCAGTATAGAGTGAAAGCAGCCAAATGCAATGCATAAACAAATACATATATATGTGTTTTGATAAAACTGCATTTACCAAAATACAATGGTACTTCAAATATTTCATGGAAAAACCTAATTAAAAATAAGTTTATTTTAATTAAAAAATCAAAATCTGTGCATTCTTTTATGATCTGCATTTTCTATGGACATTTCAAAGCTTGCTCATAAATGATGAGCTGAATTTGGCATATGAGCTATACTTGGCTGATCTGATATTATAATTATCAAGATATTTTTCATTTATTTTCTTCTTCTTTCATGCCCAATATTCTAAATCTTACTCTCATATCTTTTCATCTGTATCCTTTAATAATAAATCACTTGACTGCATGTCTACTAGCAACAACTTTTCTTCATTTTCCTTCATCCAAGAATGCTTTGTCTCCTCCTCTATTACCGAAGGGTATCTACTGGTCATAAAGTCCTGGGCTGACAGCATTTTTTTTTCTCAGTTCTTTGAACACAGAGTTTCCCTCTAACAGTTATGGTGAGGAATCCACAGTCATAAGGATCTTTCTTCTATAAATAGTGCTTCATTTTTCTCTGCTTCCACATTTCTTATTTTCCAATTTTAGCATTTTTGTTATGCTGTGTTTAGACATAATTTGTTTCTGTTTATTCTCTTTGAGATTCGCTAAGCTTCTTGATTCTGTAGGTTTGGGTATTTTAAAATATAAAGACTCATTGTTATTTACACAAATATTTTTTCTGCACTGCCTGTTTTTTCTCTCCTTCTAAAACAAGTATAACAACTCTTAGATTTTTTGGATTTTCCCACAGTTACTTGAGTTCATTTATTTAATGTGTTTTCTCTCTTTTGCTCAGAGTAGAACATTTCTTTGTGTCTATCATCAAGTTCACTGGCTCTTTCCTCTACGATCTCCATCTTGCTGTATAGCCTAACTAGTGATATTTTTGTTTACTTTTTTATGTTCCTTCTTTACATCTTTTGTATGCTGAGTGATTTAGGAAAGTATCTTAGACATTCTGAATAGTTTGTAACAAGAAACTGTCTTACCTAAAAAAACTAAAAAGAAAGCTGGCAGTCAATCCAGTATGGTTCTTGCTCCAAACTGTAACCAGCATTCTGTGATTTATGATTTCAATGTAAGGTCCACTTTCCAAGACTTGGGATTGTCTGGATCTGTTCCATATGTAGTCTACTCAGTCATCTGTCTGGAACTTGGACAGTGGTCTATACCATAGTTCAATTCAAAAAGTCTTTAGTATGCTTTTGAGATCAGAAACACACATGCTCATTCTGCAGACGAGTCTAGGGATGCAAAACCTCGTGATGTGGTTCTCACTCCCGGGCACTGCCTTCTCTGTGCTCCCCCTGATACTCTGAAATGCTCAGTGGCGCCCACATAGTCTTCTGACGGAACTGCTGATACTTTACATGCCCAGCTCTGCCATGCCCTTTATGTGACTGTATCCGTGTCCAACAGAAAGTGGTAACAGGTTATAGGGGAAAGAACACAATGGAATTTGCCCCATACTCTTAGAACCTCTGATCACACAACGTTCCTCTCCCCCTGTTTTGGTGTCTATGGGCTACCATCACTGTCATTGCTGGCACTGCTGCCACGGATTCGACTGAGATCTAGAACACCAGAGAACACAGAAAAACCAAAGGAAAATGAAGATTTCTCCTGACTCTTTCTGAACATCAGGAGCTCCCTTTTCCACCAGAACCAGGTGTTTTTCCAAGAACTCTCTCTGCCTACGTGCAGGGCCCACTTCTGGGTATTTTAAGCAGTGGTCAAGAGATAAAGAAGGAAAAAAAAAGGGATATCATCAGTTTGATGTTTCTTTGACTTCTAGTCCTTTTCTACCTTGTACATGACACTACTTTTCTGAGTACTCAGATAAATTCCTTATGCATTAAGTAGAGGTTTTATTTCTGCATTTGTGAGAGAGATGGGGTGATTGTGCTTCCTCAGTTTACCTAGAACCAGAATTTGTAACTTATTTTTTACAATGGTAAATAGTAAAGGCATGGGGCTGGTGCCATGGCGCAGTGGGTTAATGCCCTGGCCTGAAGCACCAGCATCCCATATGGGCGCCAGCTCAAGACCTGGCTGCTCCACTTCTGATCCAGCTCTCTGCTATGGCCTGGGAAGCAGTAGAAGATGGCCCAAGTCTTTGGGCACCTGCACCCACGTGGGAGACCCAGAAGAAGTTCCTAGTTCCTGGCTTCGGATTGGCGCAGTTCTGGCCATTGCAGCCAACTGGGGAGTGAACCATCGGATGGAAGACCTCTCTCTCTCTCTCTCTCTCTCTCTCTCTCTGCCTCTCCTCTCTCTCTCTCTGTAATTCTTTCAAATAAATAAATAAATCTTTTTAAAAAATGAAAAACAAATAGTAAAGGAAACTGACTTCAAGGCAGTAAACCAAAGTAACCAAAGTTAAATTTCTGAAATAAATCCAACTTTGTTATAGTGTACTATTTTTATACATCACATATTTTCATACAAAGTATTATTTGGCAATTTTTATTTAGGATTTCTGCTTTTATGTTCAATTGAAATTTGCTTATATTTTCCTTCCTTGTAATACTCTTGCCAGGTTATTTTTAATGGTAATCTTTTTATTCACACATCTTTACTATTATTTGTCTGAGGGTAAGATAGAGAGAGAGAGAAAGATGTTCCATCTGCTGGTTTACACCCCATATGCCTACAACAGCTTCGCCAGGCTGAAATCAGGAGTCAGGAACTTAATCCAAGTCACCTAGATGAGTATCAGGAACCCAAGGATCCCACCCACCACATGCTGCCTCCTAAGGTGCCTCGAATTAGCAGGAAGCTGTAACAGAGAGCAGAGCCAGGACTAAAACCCAGGCACACTGATACAGGACATGGGCATCCCAAGTGGTGGCTTAACTACTGTGCCAAATGCCTACTCCTCTCCGTAGGTTATTTTTTAATCAATATTATTATCAATATCATTAAATACTAATCTCATTAAATGGTAAATATTTCTTCTCATTCTATTATATGTGTGCTAAATGTAAAACTGTTATTACTTGAAGATGATTCTTAGGTATACAAACATTTGAACACATCTCCAGATTAAAATACAGAATTAATAATTAAGCTGAGTAATGTTGCTATATATAAGATAAACAATATAAATAAAACATGTAATTACATATATTTAGCAAGTTTGCTAGATATAATGTCTATATTTAATAACTGATCTATATACCAACAGCAAGTAGCAAATAAAAACATTTAAATAAATAGTATCAGGGGCTGGCACTGCAGCATAGCGGGTAGAGCCACAGCCTGCAGTGCCAGCATCCCATATGGGCACCGGTTCGAGTCCTAGCTGCTCCACTTCAAATCCAGCTTTCGGCTATGGCCTGGGAAAGCAGAAGATAGCCCAAGTCCTTGGGCCCCTGCACCCATGTGGGAGACCCGGAAGCAGCTCCTGGCTCCTGGCTTTGGATTGGCACAGCTTTGTCCATTGCAACCATCTGGGGAGTGAACCAGTGGATGGAAGACCTCTCTCTCTCTCTTTCTGCCTCTTCTACTCTCTGTGTGCAACTCCGACTTTCAAGTAAATAAATAAATCTTTAAAAAAGGATAAATAAATAGTATCAAACATATTAAAATAGATTTGCAACTAAAATGCAAAAATGTAACAATATTTGAAGAAATGAAAGAAAAATTTTGAAAATAGAACACATTCAATGTTCAAAAATTAAAAGACTCACTGTAAAAATTTCAATTATTCATCACTGATCTAAAAATTTAAATTCCATTCAAAATATCAGCCACCTTTTTTGTGGAAAATAAAAACTATATGGAAGTATAGGGAAAAAAGTGACGCATTCACTATAAAGTAAGAACAAGGAGGGGAAACATATTATACCAGATATAATGACTGTATTTACAATACTACATCAAATGGAGTCAAACAGTATTGGCTCCAAAACCAACAGAATATAATAGAGAGCCCCGAAAGAGAAACACACACATACAGAAATGTGGTGTATAACAAAGGCTGCACCACAGAAGAGTAGGGGGAAAGGTGGTCTCTTCAACACGTAGTTACCATAGTCTGTTTCGTGTTTTGCCGTAACAGGATTCTACACACCAGGTAGTTTATAAAGGAAAGAAACCATTACTCACAGCTCTGGAGACAGGGAAGTCCAGGATAAGGTGCTGGCGTCTGGCGGGGGTTCTTGCTGTCCCATCCCATGGCGGAAGGCAGAAAGGCAGGAGAGCACTGCGTGAGGAAAGAGCAAGAGAGGGCCTAACTCACTTTTATAATTAATCTTCTCAAGACAATAAACCCATTCCTGTGACACAAACATTAACCCACACATGAGGGCAGAGCCCTCCCCTGCCCTAACCACCTCTTAAAGCCCCTGCCTTTATAGCACTGTTGCATTAGGAATTAAGTTCCAAACACATGAACTAGGGTTATACATTCAGCTCACAGTAATGTGTCAATCTGAAGGTCATGGCAAAGTCAATGAAATGTCTTTATGCCCTTCAGGTAGGGAAATGTTTCCTAAACAAGACATTAAAGTGTTACCCTCATAAAACAGTAGTACTGATGACTAGAATTCACAAAAAAAATTCCATTCTTCAGAAGACAGAATTAAAAGAACAAAATGTGAGCCACAGAGTGTAAGAACACATTGGTAATATATGGCTACGCATGTATATATAAGTACACATATAAGCATAAACATAAACACAGAGATAAAATCAGCCAAGAGTTTATCTCTAGGATACACACATGCATGTGTATGTGCGGGCATGCACACATACACACAATTCAACAAATTAGTCAATAGATATATGGTGGAAAGTACTCAATTTCAACACCAATCAAAAAGATAAAAATTAAAACAATGAATGGCAGACTTTGGCATAGTGATTAAAATGCCACTTGGGATATCCACATTCTATATCAGAGTGCCTGGGTTCAAGTCCTGCCTCTGCTTCTGATTCCAGCTTCCTGCTAATGTACACCCTGGGAGGCAGCAGGTAATGGCCCAAGTACTTCTGTCCCTGCCACCCATGTGGAAAACCTGAATGGAGTTCCAGGCTCCTGGTTTCAGCCTGGCCCAGTCCCACATACTGTGGGCATTTGGGGGATTGAACCAGCAGATGGAAGTGCTGTGTGTGTATATGTGTGTGTGCATTTAGAGAGTGTGTGCATTTTAAAAAAACAAGTAAAAATTTTAAAAAGAAAATGAGATACCACTACACATGTACAAAAACGGTTGAAATTAAAACTTGGACAGCATTTACACTTGGTAAGACTGTGGACCAAAAGAAATCCCCTTGCACTAATACTGAGAACATCATTAGAACCAATTTGGAAAAAATAAATAATTTGGCATTACTGATAATGGATCATACTCTGGCCCAGCAACTCAACCCCTACATAAGTACACAGAAGAAACACATACCCACAATAAATGCAATGTGAAAGAATGCTGGTGGAAGTACTATTCTTAACGATCAGAGCCTACAAACAACCAAATATCTATTAAGAGTTAAAGTAAAAATAAGTTGTGGTGCTTTCCTACAACTGAGTATCACACAGCAGTAAAGAAACTACAAATACATACAACAGGGATGACTATCACACACACACAATGTTTAGCAAATTATGCCCATAACAAAAGATTACATTCTAGAAAATTGGACTGATATAGTTTTAACGAGAAATTTACCTTGCCAGAAGTGGGTAACCATCGCTTCTTGGCCTTTTGGCTAAGATCAAGTGTAGAAGTGGGTAACTAACTTGTTGCGGGGGGCAGATTACACAGAAGTCATGATGGGGGAGTGGCCACGTGGAATGTCTGGAGTATGGGCAGTGTGCTGTTCTTCTGATCTGGTTGGTGTAAAAAACAGCTCCCACTACAGTTACTCATCCACTGATTTCTGGAGCCAGAATTTTTTAAATGGTAATTTCAAAAAAATAATGAGATGAGATGTAGATGACAGTTTAAGTGACTAATAGGTTGCACAAGAAGAAAAAGGGAAAGATGCTGTTGAGTGAGAAAGTCAACATTATGAATTCTGGAGATTCTTCTAAGGGAGGCATGAAGGAAGAGGAAGTTGAAGGAAAGGTTGTTAACAAGGGAATGAAGGAAGAAACAGTGGAAGGAGGACAGGGTGGAGAAACGGATCTATAAAAAGGAAAGTGGCAAGGAAGAAAAGAAATGGGGGGAAGAAAGATAATCCAAAGAAGGGAAAAGACAGATAAAAACATAGGTACATATTGGGCACCTGGTTTAAGCTGGACATTTCAGCCACATAATATCTTTTAAACCTCTCATCAACTCGGTAAGTTAAGTAATACCTTTCTCATTTTAAAAGTAAGGAAACTGGAACTTTGAGGGCTTATTTTATTCAAGGAAACACCTAGAACTGTCAGCCCTGCTCACATGCTACTCCAGGAGACCATTCAGTTCCAACAGAGAAGATTCCCACAGGGGAAATCAACATTTATGTTATACTTGGGTCCTGCAAAGAATTGCCCTAGAGGTTGCCATCATTGTATCAAGGAGAAAAAGTGGCTGATCTTCTAAAACCCTTAATCTGTAATTCTACAGCAGTGGTTGAATTATGTGGCAAACTTATTGATATCACAGACATCTCCCATTCTGTTGCAGAATTAAACATACGGTCTATTTTCTGGAGGGAAATCAGTAGAGTACTAGCAGAAGTTCTGTTAACACTGAAAAACAATGGCTGATGAGAAAACAGGCACAAAATATATTTCTTTTTTTTTTTTTTTTTTTTTTTTTTTTTTTTTTTTTTTGACAGGCAGAGTGGACAGTGAGAGAGAGAGAGACAGAGAAAGGTCTTCCTTTTTTTCCGTTGGTTCACCCCCCAATGGCCACCGCTGCAGCCGGCGCACCGCGCTGATCCTGGCAGGAGCCAGGAGCCAGGTGCTTTTTCCTGGTCTCCCATGGGGTGCAGGGCCCAAGCACCTGGGCCATCCTCCACTGCACTCCCTGGCCATAGCAGAGAGCTGGCCTGGAAGAGGGGCAACCGGGACAGAATCCGGCGCCCCAACCGGGACTAGAACCCGGTGTGCCGGCGCCGCAAGGTGGAGGATTAGCCTATTGAGCCACGGCGCCGGCTACAAAATATATTTCATGGCTCAGTTCACAGTATTTTCCGATTGACAGGAATGCTGGGGGTAGCTGCACAAGGAAGTATAAAAAATTCCTGGAGAAAACTCAAGATTATGAAGTTCCCTGGACTTCTTTATTAACCAGAAAGCAGTAGCAAATCATTAAAGAGCACAAGACCTTCCCGGAAGGAAACCATCTCATTTTGACTAAATCACAGTTTAGGAAAAATGCAATTTATCTCTGCTTGTGCCACAGCTTCTGGAGTTCCATCAGCATACTTGAAGAAAGTATTACTCACTAATACTTGCACTGAATTTCAAAATTACTTAGCACTTGTGAGTCAAAAGGGCGAAGGGATAGGAGACGAAGGAGACGGAGGAAGGGAGAGTGAACGTGTCAGACACGCCAAGCCACTCTATTCAGCACTGCTCCAGATATTCATTAGTCCCAAAAAGGCATAAAAATTAAACCAACCTACCTCTGAGGGATAATTAGAAGTGAAAATCAATAAGGAGAAAATAGCTCATATTCTTCTCATTGATTTCCTGCGCACAAACTTGACTGTTGGTTGGAAGTCAGTTTGGCTACTTCTTATTTCGTTCTCAGCAGTTCGGTTCTCCTGTCAGTGACTTTCATGCTAGTCTTTCTTTGTTCTAATCACAGCTGTCAGCTATTGAATGAGTTTGACATCCTGACTCCCTAAAGGAGGGAATTCACACCCCATGCATATGCAGTCGGTTCTTTCATTAAAGCTGATTGACATAAAAGATATGCACTGCCACTGATTTTTATACAAAAAAAACAAATGGCTACACAATCCAAGAACTATCCTTGATCAGAAACAGCCACCAAGCCTACGTATCAGCCTTCATACAGCTCAGCAAGTTTTACTATAAAGTCCTATAACTCTATGACCGCAAAAGGGTAGAGCTAGTCAACCAGTTAAAAGGCAGATCAGTACGAGACACACGCTATACAGACTTGGATTTGTCACCCACAACTCCAGCTGTCTTTTCCACATCACCTCAGTTTGGAATCCCAAGGGAAATCGGTTGCCTATTGTTACATGGCTTTTTGAGAAGTATAAATTTCCTGGAGGGGTGCAGGGATTGAGCCTAGTGATTAAGACGTCCCCTACTGAGCGCCTGCGTTCAATTCCCAGTTCCAGATCCTGAATCCAGCTTCCCAACAATGCAGACCCTGGGAGGCAGCAGTGGCAGCTGCTCAAGTTACTGGGTCTCTGTCACCCAAGCAGGAAAGTCAGATTACATGCGGCTTCTGGTTCTGGCTCAACCTGGTCCTGGCCTTTGCACACACTAACCAGTGAATGAGATCCTCTGCCTCCATCCTTCTGCCTCTGCCTTTCATATACGTATTTTTAATTTTTCAGAGAAAACGGAGGAGGGGAGATAAGTGAGCAGAATCACCCACCTGCCCCCAACAAAACTGAAGCAGATTTAGAGCCTCGGAGTTCCTGTCCCAGCCTTAAGATTATAAAACAGCAAAGTTGAAATGGATCACTTAGATCCAAGACACCAATGAGCTCAAAACTCAGAGCATCTCTAACAGGGGTAAACCATTCGGACCCTATTTGGGATTCCTAGCAGTAGACCAGCCTTATTTGGTGTGAGACCACTTTCTGGAAATGGAGGCATAAACCGAATCAGCATTTCAGGGAGCCATGACAGCACGGTCCCATGGAGATACACTCCCACCTTACAACTGGTATCCCATCAGGGTGTGTCTTCTTCGAAGCAGGCCACCGGCCACAACATTTTCCTCTCCCCCCACCCCCAGGCTACCTTCCAAAAGTTCAAGCGACTTCTGACTGTCGCGGCCACCTCTAACTTCTGTTCCTTCTATACCCAGCCGAAGGCTCTTCTGGGGCAGCGTGTAGAGCCTCCAAGCACTACCACTTCCGATCCCTGTTAGCTCAGCGCTGCTCAGGGAGGAACAGCACGATTCCGAGGACGTAACAGAACTGATCAAGGAAGGGGCAACGTCCACTGAACTGCAAGCAGTAAAGGTGCCGCAACCAGGTGAGGGCTTAGCATGTGAGACGTCGCTTACTCTAGCGACTCGGGGCTGAGGAGCTGTACATTGATGTCTTTCTCACACACACACGGCACACAGGGGTGGACCAGTCACTGTGGGATCCATTTTTCTTCGTTATATGGGGGTGGGGGTGGGGGTGGGGGCTGCGCGTGCTAAAGGACGCACCCGGAGGCCTTGAGACTGGAAAACAGCGACAGCCGCCCGGCCCCTGTTTATCCGCCCCTGAACACGTGCCACTCGTGGGCACCATCGCTTCGCCACTTCCTCAGCCACGACGTGCCTAGGCCCGGAAGAGGGCCTGGGACGTGTGCGCTGCTGCCACAACGACGCGTACCGAAAGGAGTGGACGAATAACACAGGCGGGGAGCTAGCCCACTCCCCAGCCCTCTCCTCTGCTCCACAGCCCCGCAACACTGGGCGAAACCCAGCTCAGCGCCCACTGGCCGCGCTCCGCAACCTCTGCTACGGCAGCCGGGAGGCATCGCGGCCGCGGTCAGGGCGGAAGTGCCGCCCCCCGGCTGCTGCCCCATCTCCCCACGCGCAGGCGCGGCCCCGAGGCTTCCGGAGGTCACCGCCTCCCTTGTCTCCTAGCAACGCCAGGAAGCGTTGTTGACACCGAGGCGGCTGCTGTGCCGGAGTCCGGGGAGTCTCGCCGCCCGCGCGATGGTAAATGTGGGGCTCCGTCCGCGCCCCGCCGCTCCGACTGGCAGGAGCCCTTGCTGCCTGGAGCCCGGAGCCCACCCAGCCCGGGGCGGTCCAGCAGGGTCGGCGGCTCCAGGAGCTTCCGGGAGGGGCGAGGAGGAGACCCTGAAGAGGGCAAAGAAGATCCCTCAGGGTTTGGTGGGGGGCTGATTTCGGAAACTGGTACTCGGGGGCGCTGACGTCGAGAAGGGGAGGACGGAAGCTGAGGGGATGAGAGAGGCTGAGGGGGGTGAGAAACGCCGGGAGCCGGCCAAGTTTGCGAAGGGGTGGGGTGAAATGGCGGGAAGAGAAGCTGAGGCGGTGAGGGGAAAGGGAAAGTGGGGCCGGCCGAGCGGGAGCGGGGAGCGGGGCAGCCCGCAGTAGTGGTGGTAAAGGCGCGCCAGGAGGCTCGGAGAGCTGGAGGAGCGGATCCGCGACGGGGCGGCGCTGTGGGGAAGGCCGGGAAGCGGGAGCCGGGCCGGGGGCTGAGGTGTCCGGGGTGGCTGACAGCGGAGCGCGTCTCCCCTGCCCCAGCTGCAGGGCTCCCGGGCGGCACCGCCGGGTGCCGACGTCCGCAGGCGGCCCAGAACCGCCGCTTGGCCGGCAGAATCACACTTGAGAAAGTCACCCCTCTCCCCCCGCCCCTACCCCCACCCGCGCCCTTGAACTCCACAGGTCGAAATTTCTGGCACTGTTAGGCCTTCAGTACGGTCATCACTCGGCAGTTTCCATTATTTCACACGAAGAAGAGCAGATCTCAAGCTCACAGCTTTCCGATGAAGTAGAATTTAACCATATACTCCTAATTCATTTTGTTTTGCTTTAAAAAAAAAAAAAAAAAACGCCAAGTTTCCATTTGTGGTACGGTTTTCTCTTAAAATGTACTTGGGCAAACTGTTATCAAGGAGATGATTCCAGGTACACGCTAGGTAAATAACATAGATGGTATTCATAAAAGCCGAACTCAGGAATGTAGTTCGCAGGATTCCTGAAATTTGAAATACAGCTGCCATGGTGGTGAAACTGAGGAAGTAAGTGCTTGTGCCTGCACTGGGTGCAACATGAGAACTGTCTTGAAGAAACACAACATTCACCTTGCAATGTTGGGTGGAAAAGAACCTAACAACCCTTCAACAAGAGTCTCTGGAGATTAGAGTTTGAATTCCTGATTTTGGCATTTCCAGAGAGGGGGAAAAACAGGTACTGTATGGTGTATGCATAAAATTCATTCAGAAAGATGAATTTAAAAATACCAAAAGAGTTGCATCATAATTATTCAAGTTAAACATTCATTCTGTGCTATGGTCCAAGCGGTCATTGAGAGAATCCTGGAATATGCATATTCCACTGATTATCCTTCTGTAAATATAATCATCTGAACTCTTAATTAGATATCGTTAATGAAAATAAGATTTCTCATGAAGGGCCCATTTTAGACAAAGGGATGTCATGTTCTGGTTCTATAAATATTTGAAGAACCATAATAAAAGGATTTTTTAATGTTTATAAAGAAATATGTGGACAATGATCTATGGCAGACTTCTGTGCACTTTAGTCTTTTCTACCAAATGGAGACAAAAATGGAGTAAGGGCCCTTGAGGCAGTTAGCTCTCTGTTCCTGGAAGGATTCAAATCGAGAGATTCGCCAGAGTTGTGGGAAGATGGTCTTGTGTAAGTGTATATGACCATTTTCAAGCTGTCTTCCAAAAATCTGTGATGACAGCACCCAATACGTTAGGTTAAGACAATGGGGAACTAGGCATCTTTCCAAACATCATTCTCCTTAGGGTGAGGGAACCACGAAGGCCCCTGTGCTTTACTGCCATCCTGATCTCTTGCAGGCAGAGGTGGAAGAAACCCTCAAGAGGATCCAGAGCCACAAAGGGGTTATTGGAACGATGGTTGTGAATGCAGAAGGTAAATATATCCTAGGCTGCCTCGTAGACATACAGGAGCCAACCAGGGACCTCAACACAAACATCTTAAGAAACAAAATAAAATTGCATTTGCATATCAAATATCTATCATATCTAAATGCTCTGCTGATAGCTAACGATGTAAATATGAACAAGACATGGCTAAAAAATATCTGTGTCTTCCTAAAAAAGACTACACCGTGGACTTTCTAGAGCTTTGGTAATTCTCTTCCAGCACTGAGTAAGGACCCTGTCATTGTGTCAGTTTGGTTTTAACATTATAAAGGGTATAGAGTTTTGGTCTTCATTTTAAATGAAATTGTTCCTTTACTGCATTTAATAAAAATCTTGGAGACCTAATTTTAATATCATTCACAGCATAGTTTCTGTGGATGTCCTTCTAGAAGGGCCAACACATTTCCCACTGTGAAATCTGTAATTACCAGAAACGTACACTTACTGCACGACCCTTATTAAGAATGCACATAGCCGTTTCTCTGGCACAGTGCTCCATGCTCAGCTACAGTGGTGACCTCTTAAAGGTTCCTGCTGGTTTCATTGCTAATTCAGGTATTTGTCAAGGCAAGAGGTGCCAGAAATTCCAGAGCATTTGTTGAAATAAGAATAGCTACTTCATAAAATTCATGGAGCAGTCATCACATTGACATATTACCAACTCAGTAGCTGGGCAAAAGTCCATCAATAAATATTTGTGTAACTACCAACCTTGGAACCTTCAGTTCTCTATCATTAAGAAAGGAAAATAATCTACTTTACTGGTGCTTGTGAGAATTAAATCAGATAACAATTGTCAAGTGCTCAGCACAATAGCTGAACACTTAATAGAATTCTATTAAATGTCTCTCAAAATGTGGGAAGTTTTAATTGATATATACAGATAAAAATTTTGATTTTATAATACAAAAACTCAGTGCCCCTGCACACACAGATACTAGGTCTTCAAAAAGTTCATGGAAAAGGCCGCCGCCGCGGCTCACTAGGCTAATCCTCCGCCTAGCGGCACCGGCACACCAGGTTCTAGTCCCAGTCGGGGCGCCGGATTCTGTCCCGGTTGCCCCTCTTCCAGGCCAGCTCTCTGCTGTGGCCAGGGAGTGCAGTGGAGGATGGCCCAAGTGCTTGGGCCCTGCACCCCATGGGAGACCAGGAAAAGCACCTGGCTCCTGGCTCCTGCCATCGGATCAGCGCAGTGTGCCGGCCGCAGCGCGCCGGCCGCAGAGGCCATTGGAGGGTGAACCAACGGCAAAGGAAGACCTTTCTCTCTGTCTCTCTCTCTCACTGTCCACTCTGCCTGTCAAAAAAATAAATAAATAAATAAATAAATAAATAAAATAAAAAAAGTTCATGGAAAATTCATCTTATGAAAAAACTCTGCAGATATTTCAAAACAATTTTGCACTGCAATTATCAATTTCTCTTTTCCATGAATGTTGGAAGCACCCTCATATATATGTGTGTGTCTGTTTGTTATTAGTTCAGCCAGTCTGAGTGACCAAAGAGAGGTAGGATTTCAGATCAGCATTACAAGTTAAGTCAAGATCTATGCTAAACATACCAGGAATCAGTCTGATGCTAGATGCTAGTGGATGGACCTGGTTGAACTGATTTTATTTCTATGTATTTGCTCAAACTCTCCCATACTCCATAAGATTGGGATATCTTCCGGATTTCATAGACATGCTGTGTTAGCTACCTTTTATTGAGGTAACAAAGTACCACATGCTGGAAAATAACAGAAATTTACTCTCTGTGCATCTGTAAACCAGAACTTGCAGTCAAGACATCAGCAAGGTCATGCTGTGTTTGAAGATGCTGCACAAAGGTCCTGCCTTGCCTCTTCCTTGCTCCTGGTGGTTGTCAGAGCTGGAGTTTCTTGATTTAAAGACGCATCACTCCAGTCCCTGACTCCATGCCCACACGGTATTCTTCTCCCTGTGTCTGTTTTCTCTTTCTTTCTTTCTTTTTTTTTTTTTTTTTTTTTTTTTTGACAGGCAGAGTTAGAGAGAGAGAGAGAAAGGTCTTCCTTTCATTGGTTCACCCCCAAAATGGCTATTACGGCTGGCGTGCTGTGCCAATCCAAAGCCAGGAGCCCAGCACTTCCTCCTGGTCTCCCATGCGGGTGCAGGGCCCAAGCACTTGGGCCATCCTCCACTGCCTCCCGGGCCACAGCAGAGAGCTGGCCTGTGTCTATTTGCTTACGAGGACCCTAGGGTGGGCCCTAATCCAGGATGATGTTATTTGAACTAATTACACCTACAAAGACTCTGTTTCCAAATAAGATCACACTCTGAGGTTTAGGTTAGACTTGAATTTTAGAGGGACATTGTTCAGCACAGTACAGGAACGTCCGCCCATGGCACCCAGGACAACTCACGTAATGTGCTTCTTTGGAAGATTTAGTTTAAAACGTGTAAACCTGATGATGCACACTAAAGGTCTGGATGAAATACCCATACCTTTAAACCTCTGATTCCACTCCTTGGGGGAGATGAAGAAGAGATTTAAGTACAAGGATACTCACTGATGCATCCTATAAATAATAAACACAAATAAGAAAATTAGTCTCCCAGTAATAGGGAGATTTTTAATGTTACAATGCTTACTGATGAAGATGACTCTAAAACATGGAATATTTAGTGTCCTGGGGAACTACTCACAATAGTAGATGAAAAAAGTAAAGAGCTAAGCAGTAGTCAGCATTTTTTAATCATTTACATAGCCAGATGCACACATGCACTTAAAATACATGGATACATGATGGTGATTACCTCTTGAGTGGTGGGATTAAAAGTGAGTTTTACTTTATTTTCCTGAGGTTTCTCAATTAACACTTCTCTTATCCACAGGCGACAAGTGTTATTTTTAATAACCATTAACTTTTAATTAACCTCTACCAGAATAAGGTTGTATATGGATTCAGGGCACTTTTCAAGGTTTCTGAAAACTCAAGAGTTTTTACCTGAAAGTCATATTAACCTTTCTCCCAAAAATATAAATGAGGGACTTATTTCTATGGCCAAATTATTATTAATCGGAATACATGACAAGGATGTTTGTTACCAGCATGTGGTATAAACTCTGTGACCAGAATGTAAATGAAACACTCGACCTCGGTCACCTGTCAGAAGAAGGGGCCATTTACTGCAGTACAGCTTGCAGAAAGCCCCTGAAATCTGATACCAAAAATACTTAACCAAGACGGTGTCGGTGTGTTCCTGCTCTCTACTAAGGGTTTTGGTCTACTAATTCTGAGCAAATGATGTTAACATATTTTTAGATTATATTTACAATTAGGTCGACCTTCTGTGCTCCTTCATTTAGGTCTCATCATATTCCATTTTAGTTTCACTGTTATTGAAAAAGATTTATGCATGACAAGAAAGTAGATTCATCAATTTGTCAGTGCTAAATAGTATAGCTTTTGATTGGAATAGATTCTTTGTTGACATTGGTTTCCCTAGTTTGCATTGTTTCCAACAGTGTCACAATGATCACTGAGTTAGAGACATATATATATATGTATAAAAAATATATTCCAAGCAGTCATATCTGCCATACATTTTTCTGTGTATAAGCCTGATTTCCATAGTCTATTTATTATTTATTTGAGAGGTAGAATTACAGACAGTGAGAGGGAGAGATAGAGAGAAAGGTCTCCTTCTGCTTGTTCACTCACCAAATGGCCCCAAGAGCCAGAGCAAGGCCAATCTGAAGCCAGGATCCAGGAGCTTATTCCAGATCTTCCATGTGTGTGCAGGGGCCCAAGCACTTGGGCCATCCTCTACTGCTTTCCCAGGCCATTAGCAGGGAGCTGGATCCGAAGATGAACAGCTGGGACTAGAACCACTGCCCACCCATATGGGATGCCCATACTGCAGGCAGGGGATTAACCTATTGCGCCACAGCGCCAGCCCCCCATAGTCTCTTTTTTTTTTTATTTTTTTTATTTTATTTTTTGACAGGCAGAGTGGACAGTGAGAGAGAGAGACAGAGAGAAAAGTCTTCCTTTGCCGTTGGTTCACCCTCCAATGGCCGCCGCGGCTGGCGCGCTGCGGCCGGCGCACTGCGCTGATCCGATGGCAGGAGCCAGGAGCCAGGTGCTTTTCCTGGTCTCCCATGGGGTGCAGGGCCCAAGCACCTGGGCCATCCTCCACTGCACTCCCTGGCCACAGCAGAGGGCTGGCCTGGAAGAGGGGCAACCGGGACAGAATCCGGCGCCCCGACCGGGACTAGAACCCGGTGTGCCGGCGCCGCTAGGCGGAGGATTAGCCTAGTGAGCCGCAGCGCCGGCCCCCCCCCCCCATAGTCTCTTAATTGTAAATATTCTTGGCATTTTTAACAATCCATCATTTGAATTTCACTAGCTCTTATCAGCCATTCACCCAGTTCCTTTTATTTTGAAATTTGATCTATTAGCCAAAGAACAAGTGAACAATTGAAGATGATACACTGAAATAATGAGTACCAGCTTACCGGGATCATAAAGTCATATTTTAAAGTAGTGCCATAAATCTGACAATATAACATTTTTAAATTCATATACATTTTATTCTGGATCTGTTTTAGGAATTTATTCTATGCATGTATACAAATGTGAAAGCACAGGGACATAATCCATGACCTTGGTTACAGAAGTCAAAGGTTAGGAGCAGCCTCAGTGTCTGTCAGACCAGGGGACTATTTCAGTATATTACAAAACATCCTTTCAACAGACTATTATTCAGCCAGTAATATGAGTGATTTAGCATTGTGTGTACTGATTTGAATAGTTTCCCAAGTATATTAAATGAAAATAAATGAAGGCATAGAAGAGAAAATTATATAATTCAAGAATACAGACCAAAACATGTAGATTCTTAAACAGGCCCAGACCCTCTCTGGAAACATACCTAAGAAACTGGGAGCAATGGTTGCTTGTTGGACGGAGAGAGGTGACCTTTACATCATGGGCTAAAATGACATTTTTTAAAGTATTTACTTATTTATTTGAAAGTCAGAGTTCACAGAGAGAGGAGAGGCAGAGAGAGAGGTTTCCATCTGATGGTTCACTCCCAATTGGCCGTAACTGCCGGAGCTGCGTCGATGCAAAGCCAGGAGCTTCTTCCAGGTCTCCCGTGTGGGTGCAGTCCTTGGGCCATCTTCTATTGCTTTTCCAGGCCATAGCAGAGAGCTGGATTGGAAGTAGAGTAGCCGGGTCTCGAACCAGCGCTCATATGGGATGCTGGCACTTCAGACTTCAGGCCAGAGTGTTAACCCACTGTACCACAGGCAGGCCCCTAAAATGACTTTTTTTTTTTTTTTTTTTTTGACAGGCAGAATGGACAGTGAGAGAGAGAGAGAAAAAGGTCTTCCTTTGCCGTTGGTTCACCCTCCAATGGCTGCCATGGCTGGTGCGCTGCGGCCTGCGCACTGCGCTGATCCGATGGCAGGAGCCAGGTGCTTATCCTGGTCTCCCATGGGGTGCAGGGCCCAAGGACTTGGGCCATCCTCTACTGCACTCCCTGGCCACAGCAGAGAGCTGGCCTGGAAGAGAGGCGACCGGGACTAGAACCCAGTGTGCTGGCGACACAAGGCGGAGGATTAGCCTATTGAGCCGCGGCGCCAGCCTTAAAATGACTTTTTAATACAATTATTTTTCATGGCTGGCGCCGCGGCTCAATAGGCTTATCCTCTGCCTATGGCACCAGTACCCCAGGTTCTAGTCCCAGTCGAGGCGCCAGATTCTGTCCCAGTTGCTCCTCTTCCAGTCCAGCTCTCTGCTGTGGCCCGGGAGGACAGTGGAGGATGGCCCAGGTCCTTGGGCCCTGCACCCGCATGGGAGACCAGGAGAAGCACCTGGCTCCTGGCTTTGGATCAGCACGGTATGCCGGCCACAGCGGCCACTGAGGGTGAACCAACGGCAAAGGAAGACCTTTTTCTCTGTCTCTGTCTACTCTGCCTGCCAAAAAATAAAAAAAAAAAATTATTTTTCATTACCTGACATTATACCAAGCAAGGACTCAAAAGATATTTATTGACTGATTTTTTTTTTTTCAAGTGCCTCTGGTAGATGTGAAGAACTCCAATTGTTTCCACAGGGCACACGTAGTTTTCAGAAAGGCTAGAGCTCTTGTATTTACTGGCTTGGATCATGAGCAGACTGACTAAAAAACTTGAGCATCTGATTCATAATCTTGTCATCTGCATCCTAAATAATTTATTCTGGTTGTATGTCTTGTTTTGACACTGAGCAATGCAGACTTCTTAGGTAGTCATCATTTAGGATGCAAAATAAAACTATTCATCAAAAAGTTCTCTTCCAAGGTTGAATGCTTGGTACACTTGTTTCACGCTTGTTAAAAATCTGTGCCTCATGACCTTCTGTCAGGTGAGAAAGATAGCTGACTGCCTTCTGTGGGAAAAGTAGACAACAGATAATAATGCAAAATCAACAAGGTATTTTATATAAAACCTCATTTATTGAAAAGGTTCCCCTGTGAATATTCTTTTCATATTATTTCTCAAGACCTATTCTGAAAATAGCCATTATCTTAAGAGAAAAATGCATTAGTCTGTTTAAGTCCAAATTGATAGTCTCCAGCAGTTTCATGAAAACTTGACAAAATCCGAAGTTTATAATACTGACCCTTTCCTGAAAGTGCTCACTTTACTTAATAGTTTCAAGTGCCACATTCTCTGATGAAAAACCATGAGCCGTCTTATACTCGCCTATCAGTGGGTCATAATTCAGGTACCTAAGGAATTTAACAGCAATCCCAAATCCATCTTAATGTGTCCACCTAAATTAAAGGCATATTTGCAAATAAAATCCTTTGAATCTCCTGGGTATCTGGGAGTACTCAGAATAATATAAAGGTTATCTCTGATTAGATAAAATAAATGTAAAACGTCTTCCATTGTGTCTGTTACATAATAGGCACTGTAACTGGGTGGCTGCAATTGAGCTAGATTGATCTGAACTGAATTGAATTATACTTGCATATTTGTCTGGCTAGAATTTTCCAGTTAAATTAATAGATTCTGTTTGAAATGCATAGAATAAAACAGTAGAGTACTCAAGTAGCCAAATTTAATAATGTTTAAATCAGGAAAAAATGCAAACGAGGGAGTGCACAGCAAAACTACAGTATCTTTGTTATTATATTTTCGTATAAACTCTTGCATGTGCAGTAGTATTGCTTTATGTTATTGTCTCCAGGAAAAAGACTAGCACCATGTCCCTGACGAAGCCTTTTTCAAAACAGATCCAATGTTGATGGGACACTTGAAGCGATGCATTTTATATAAAAATGTTAACTTAGGACTGGAATGATCAATTAACATCTTCCAAACAATTTATGTACAAAAGTACTCATCACACTATTTGCTGTCCCAGATGTAAAGTACCAAGTGACCAAAGAATGGGGGATTTGTTATATTGTGATATGTCCATACAGTAGTAAAGTGTGCATCAATGAAAATCAATGCTGATGAGATTGTCAATAAGGTCACCATATAATTTAATTGAAGAAAAAAGCAGTAAGTTCCTAAATACTATAATGGGTTTAACCCAATAGAGTTTGTCTCCTTAGGCAGAAACAAAAAGATAGGAAATAAACTAATATTGATGTCAGTGAGTAAGATTAGCCATCGTTATTTTCTTCCTTATTACAACTACCAGTCTTCCCCAATTTTTCTACAATGTCCATAGAACTTTTATAATCGAAAAAACAATGTAACCCCAAATTACATCTCTTGATAGGCATTCCAATCCGAACGACCCTGGACAACTCCACCACAGTCCAATATGCAGGTCTTCTTCATCAGCTGACCATGAAAGCCAAGAGCACAGTCCGTGACATTGATCCTCAGAACGACCTAACCTTTCTTAGAATCAGATCAAAGAAACACGAAATCATGGTAGCACCAGGTAATTTGGCATTTCACTTCCTATTTAAAACATCTTTCTGCTTGGAGAGCTGAAGAACTTTAAGGAAAATTACCCAGGCCTGGGACTGTACCCCAGCCTAACGAAACACAGTCTTCCTGGGGCTGGATGAGGGGTATGGGTAATTTTTAAAGGCTCCACAGGTGATTTCAATGTGCAACCAGGCAGAGGAACCATTGGTCTCCACCAGGCCCCTATGATGTTTTAAAGAAAACAGCAGACTAGCTGAAATGTTTATTATTGAATCTAATGTTCAGGATGAATTAATTTTGTCCATGTCTCTCCTCAGACAAGGAATATCTTCTGATTGTCATTCAGAATCCGTGTGAATAAGACCTACTGTGGCCAAGTCTGTCCCAGTGACTCTGGGTTGAAAACACGTTAATGATTACTGCAATTATATTCCAATCTAACTGATCTTTTGGAAATTCTTTTCTATTTTTACACTTAAAGTATTCCATGTGTTTCATTTAGCCCCTTTGTATTGTGAAGTTGTGCTTTAGCTATATAATAAATTCTGGTGTGTGTGTGTGTGTATATATATATATATATATAGTTTATAATACACAAACCTGAAAGTTCCAGTGGGAACACAGCCTTCCTTGCGATAGATCTTTTAGTCTAGAAGTAGTTGTCACCAAGTTTATAAGTATAACTTTGCCCATTTCCATAACATGCCAAGGAGACTCAGTAGAGCACTGTGGAAGCTACAAAGGAGTAGAAGGTCCTATCATTTGAAGAGTGAGTAGTGCTCTCCCAGGTTAAGTCAGAAGTCAGAAGTCAGAAACATTGTTCTCAGCTGGGGTCGGCACTACAGCTGTGCATTGCTTCCATGTCCTGCAATATTCTTCACACTTGTGCTTCTGACACAACAGCCTGACGCAACCAGGGAAATACACTGGGCAAAGTCATGCCCATATGTGGCTCGGCACTTAACTCCAGGGAATTTTATCTTTACTAGATATTTCAAGTATTCAGAAAGTAGTGAAAGTAGCATAAGAGGGGGCCGGCGCCATGGCTCACTTGGTTAATCCTCCACCAGCAGCACCGGCATCCCATATGGGCGCCGGGTTCTAGTCCTGGTTGCTCCTCTTTCAGTCCAGCTCTCTGCTGTGGCCCGGGAGGGCAGTGGAGGATGGCCCAAGTGCTTGGACCCTGCACACGTGTGGGAAACCAGGAGGAAGCACCTGGCTCCTGGATTCGGATAGGCACAGCAGTAGCAGCCATTTGGGGAGTGAACCAATGGAAGGAAGACCTTTCTCTCTGTCTCTCGCTCTCGCTCTCGCTCGCTGTCTATAACTCTACCTGTCAAATAAAAAAAGTAGTATAAGAAATATAACAAATTTCCATGTACCCTAAACCCTTCAAGAATTGATCTATTTTCCCATATTTGCTTTATATTCTCTTCTCTTTTTAACTAAACCTATATCTATCTATCTATCTATCTATCTATATATATAAGAAACAGATCCCATGTGCTCTTCACCCAGTTTTCCCCTGTGGCAACATCTCCCAAAGCTCTAACAGGGGCACAAGAGGAAGCTGACGCTGCTCCAGGGAAGATACAAAACATGTCCACCCCTGCCAGGATCCCTCAGCTGCCCTTTTGTAGCCACCCTTGAGCCCTGGAACCCACTACCCTGCTCTGTATTTATGTATCTTAATCAAATCAAGAACATTATGCAAATAGGTTAACACAGTATGTAACCTTTGGGAGTTTTTTCACTCAGCATAATTTCACTGAGATTCATTGAAAAAAATAAGAAATGACACATTACAGATTCAGCTAAAGGCTGCTCCTGCTTCTATTGCCTCTGTCCTTACCCAGAGAGCCCTGCTCAGGAGTTCCAAGTCACCCTGTACAGGGGTCCACAGACACATTTACCTAATTGCTGCTGTTTTAACAACCACTCCCTTGGCCCCAACTTGCACCCTGTGAAGCTCACATGACCAGCCCAAGCAGATGGTGACATGAGCAGAAAGGAAAGGCTGAGGCCAGTGCCTCCAGGGAGCAGGGTCGATATCACAAGTGTGGATGGGAAAAGAGGCAGGTCACAAATGGAACTCACCCAAGATTTAGAGATGATGGAGGCTGAAGCCAAACAGCCAAGTCCATCCAAATGCAGGTTTTGAAAATGCTCCCTGGATAACTGCAATGCAGCTCCAGGCTGAGATCCACACGATAGTGGTCGGAAATGAAGGTTTGGCAGTCACTGGTCATGGATTCTTCAAGTTCTGGCTCCACCCTTGGTAAGCAATAAGAACCTCATAGGCTCACCTGTAAAGTGGGCTAAGAGAACCCAGCTGCCTGTTTGTTAGAATCATTTGAGCTGGTGCAGATAGAGTGCCTGAAACTAAAAGACCACTCAGCAAATGCTAGCCTCTGCCACAGTTGCTGCTGTTTGAACTCACAGACAGCCTTTAGTTGGGGCAGTGGGTGGCCCCAGATACATGGAAATGTGTTCCAGGGAGAGCCCCCAGCTCCTTACATCATCAGGTCAGCACATAACTAACAACCAGAATGAGTACCTCCCACCTTTGTGAGATGAGTACACACAGTAGAGAGGAATTGTTGCATAGCGAGCCTACACTACTACACCATATATAGCAGTGGGGGGGGGGTGTTCAAAAGGACCCTGAAAAACTTGTATTTTCTCTTAGTTCCATTTCCCATGAGCTTTGGAAGCCTCCTTGCATCTGGTTTTTGAGCTGTTTTCCCTTTTTATTAGGAAAGCGTTCAAGTTTACAGAGATTGAAAACCATAGCACAATGAACATTTATATAAGTGTCACCCATATTCAGCAGCTAATACTATTTTACATTTGTTTTGTCTGTCTCCATTAATATATATCTCATAAATACATATCATATAAGCGTAGATTTTATGTGTATAAACACACATTCAAAAAAAAAAGTTGCAGATACTCTAACAATACTTCAACAGGAATTTCCCCAATTCCATACTTAAGAAATTTAAGAAATATCATCTAATACGAACTCACATTCACATTTCCCCAGTGGCCCTAATAACATCCTTGCTTTTTGTTATTAGTCCAGGAACCTATGAAGAGTTGCATTTGGTTGCCATATCTCTTTAAGTTTTTTAGCTGTTTTTAGAAACCCTTATTCCGTACTCCTCTTCCTCTAGGTGGTATTAAATTTGTATTTGCTTTCCCCGGAGTCCCCAGTGCCATCTGTCTCCCATTTCCCTTGAGCCCCTCCTGATTGGCCCAGATGTAGGCTGTCACCATGGGAAATCCAGCTGAGGATCAGGTCTCCTCACAGGTGAGTGCTTCCTATGATTCCAGCCTCTTCCTCCAATCCACTGAAGTCTGGGTACCACGCTATTCACTCCTCCCTGGATGTCTTCAGCATCTGCTAACAGTTCCCAACATGAGAAAGAGCTCATCAGGATCCAAAAGGCAAGCAAATATATGAATGAAGGGAAGTGTGTTCTATTTGGAGCCCAAGTGTTTAGAGCTGGAAGGGACTGTAGATTCCATCTATCCAAATCCTTGGTTTTGCCGGTGAGAATTTCACCTGAGCCGGGGGTAAGGCATCTTTCAGGCATTGGTTTGTGAGCTTGTATTGGTCTAGTCTTGCCTGTAGAATTGGTGCTTATGACCTTATTGGGGAATCTTGTGAGACCCCCTCCTATCTTCCCAACATGTTGTTTTTATGAGGTACAGAATAGATTACTGTTGTAACATGTAGAAGAGGTAACATGTGAGTGCAATACCTAAATCTGTCTCCTCCCCATAGTTCCCCAGCCCACCCAGAGCTCCCCAGCAGACACATGGCTGAGTGGTAAAGCCACTTCCTTCCACTTGGCCCAGCCAGAAATTTCAAGCCCCATTTGAGATGGAACAGTGTGAAATCTCTGGCAGGTGCAGATGGCATTGCCACTAGTGCCAGGGCTCCATGTGGGCTCCTCTGGGGAGGAAAGCATTTCCATCCTACTGGGCAGAGAACTCAGAGTAGCCCTATTTTTATCCAGAGGAAACCAACCTTCTGTTGGGGCAGAGACTATGACAGTAAAAGGTGGGATTGCCAGAGTCAGCTGTAACAGAGGAGAGGGAACAGGGAATGTGTACCGTGACTGCCTTCCAGCACACAGACCTTCGTGTTCTCTCTTGGATTCATAAGAGCATAATTAATTAGTTCTATTTAAAAGATGTTTGGACCAGTCAACTAAAGACCCACCCCCTGATCCAAATCTGTGGGTAAAGCTTTCATATCCTATGAGGACTACAAGTCTAGGCTCACGTGATGCTCCCTCTTAGTTCAACTTGCTATAAATTGTACCTGAACAATAGAAAGGCTATTCACAGAGTCTCTGGAGGAACATATACCAACCATAAATATTAATGATAATGAACCTGGAGAGACCAGCTTAATAAAATAGCTGGAAATGCATTTGCACATCATTAGTATTGCAAGGTTCCCAATCTTCATGTCTGATGAGTGGGACCCAGCCCCAGAGTATGAGGAACCGCCCAGATCCCTAGAACTGTGCCTGCCTCCCACAGCCCCTTGGATTGGATCCTTTCTGGCTTTTTAGCTGAATTGCTTATCCTCTTCCAAAGCCAAAATTACCATAGACTGAGCTTTGGATTTTTTTTTTTTATTCTTTCTTGTCCTTTGAAAAGCCACAAGTGTCTCCAGTATGTGCTTGCTATGGGACAAATTATCCTGACTCTTCTGATGTTGGAAAATAATGTAATATTCTCAAAATGGAAACCATAGCATGTGCAGGTGAATTTGCCAGATATATTCTTTCACCTGACATTTGGTCTTGTAGAACCATTTTTTCCAAAAAGGCAACAAAAAATGAGTCATGTTTGGGGGTGTAAGAGAGCTTTCATAGCAGTGGCAACATCCCTACCCAAGGGTCTTACGAAAGACAAATTGGTCTCTCAAATTCTGAGAATCATGGAGCTACAGTACTCCCTCAATACAAAATCATCACTAACAATGGAAATTCATATTTTGAGTGGTTTACAATATTAAGGTTGGCAACACCCTCCTAGGGTATTCCTTGGGCAAAACTTGACAGTGTTGGCTGTGCATCCATCCCTTCCTTGAACCAAGAGAAAAGAAGATGGAGCCTAATTCCTCCTGATCTTACCCAGGGAACCTCCCCTCCTTGTTTCCTTTAACACGTAGAAGTCCAGGACCCCCTGTGCAGATGGCACCAACCTGAACCCTCCCACGTCACGTAGAATTGAATTTAAAATTATCGTCCTCTGGTCAACTTTGCAACGTGTAACCTTAATACTGTGCAACTGGGAAGAACATGAGACCTAGAGCCTGACTCCATGACTTAGTTATTCGCAGACACAATAGCTCTCTGAACCTGTTCTCTTGCCTACACATGTAAAGCCTGTCCACCCACCATGTCCTTGCATGCTGAACTATACAGTATAGATGCCAATTATTATTATTAATAGCAACAGTAGCTAAATAAACTAAAATTACCACAGTACAAACCATTTAGTGCATCTCACTGTTGTCTCTTCTCATCTTTAACTTCATGAGTAAATAGATTTATAGATTTGTAACCCTGTTAGATACAAAATTTTATATTTACTTTCTTACCATTTAATAAGGATTTCCACATTCCTACCTAGAGTTTTTATTGATTTCTCTTAATATCTAAATGCAGTTCCATCAAACAGGTCAGTATGCTTTCTTGGTATATAGTTTTATATATATATATATATATATATATATATATATATATATATATATATATAAATTTATTTATTAAGCCAGCACTGTGGCATAGCCACTGCCTGCAGTGCCAGCATTCCATGTGGGTGCCGATTCATGTCCCAGCTGCTCCACTTCTGATCCAGCTCTCTCATATGGCCTGGGAAAGAGTGGAAGATGGTCCAAGTCCTTGAGCCCCTGCACCCATGTGGGAGACTGGGAAGAAGCTCCTGGCTCCTGGCTTCGGATGGGCACAGCTCCAGCCATTGCAGCCAATGTGGGAGTGAACCAGCAGATGGAAGACCTCTCTTTCTCTGCCTCTGCCTCTCTCTTAACTGCCTTTCAAATAAATAAATAAATATTTAAAAAATAGAATAGAATTTATTTATTGGAAAGACATAGTTACAGAGAGGCAGAGAGACAGAGAGAGTGAGGTCTTCCACCTGCTGGTTCAATCCTCAGCTGCCCACAACAGCTGAAGCTGCGCTGATCTGAAGCCAGGAGCTTCTTCTGGGTCTCCCACCTGGGTCCAGGGGCCCAAGGACTGCTTTCCCAGGCCATAGCAGGGAGCTGGATGGGAAGTAGAGCAGCCGGAACTTGAACTGGTACCCATATGGATTGCCAGCACTACAGGTGGCAGCTTTACCTGCTATGCCAACAGTACCCGCCCCATTATGTAGATTTACCACACAGAACGTGCCCATGTGGCTCTACCTATTCTCAAAACCACAGGTATTGGAAAAGCCATGTTTTCCACGTAGGAGTAGCACAAAAAGCCAGTTCTCAGAAGGAAAGAATACAGCAGCCATGGTTGTAACACAGAGCAAGAGGTAGAATGTTCAACTGTGAGTTGCTGCAAGATTTTTGGTCCTCTGATGCACTGATCTCTGGGTTTCATGGAGCCTTACAGTAAGACTTCTCTTTTGCGTATATCCCAGAATGGATTCCTATGTTTCCTGTACCCAAAAAGACCTCAACTAACACAGTTGGCCTGTATTTGTGTCATCCCAGCTGCTTTAATCAGACACAGCCAAGGGAACAGAGCCAGGCTCAAGGCCCCCCAGGAAGTGTGTATTAGAGGCCCTGCACAGGGGGGACAAGGTCATTCACTGCTTTGCTCCCAAATCTGCTCCATGACTTTGGCCCGGCAAGGGGACAGGGCACTCAGGGAGCCTTCAAGAGGTGAGCTGAAGTGGACAGGGAGGCACTGGATGTTGCTGTCCCTGGTGAGCAGAGTCTTCAGTTTATGTAGTTTACCTGACCTTGACATCTGTCATTGGATGGAAAGACAACTGATTAGGTGGACGCTGAGCAGATGCATTCCCAAAGCCCCATTCCAGGTGGCCAAGGTGTATGGAGCATCAGAGAGTCATGTGAGAGACAAAAGGATTAAGGAATACAGTACAGACTCACCTGACTTCCTAAAACTCCCTGGTCCCCAGATGGCAGTCTGGTGCAGAAGAAATGACACTGCTTTGTAGCCAGACACATCTTTGGCTCCCAGCCCTACAATCAATAATAATAACAGAAGAAGGAGCAGAGAAAGAATGAGGAAGAGGGGAGGGGTTGGAGGAAAAGGAAAAGGGGAAGAAAAACAAGGAAAACCAGAGCAGCACCAGCGAGAGCTAGCACGTTGATCATTTACTACGTGACAGGAACATTGGATTCCTTCATCTTGTTTGCACATAAGAACCAGGGCTTAGAGAAGTATCAGCTTGCTCAAGGTCAGTCAAGCTTTGAAAGTGTGAGAGGAGGCATCCAAACCCCAATTCTTGACCACAGTACACACTCTCAACCCCTCTCATTGCCCACATATCATCTCTGTAGCAAGGAAATTGACATCTTTGAGCCTCAGGATCCTTACATTTAAAATGTGAGAGTACCTACATTGTGGGTTGCTGGGAGATTAGAAGAAATTATATAAGGCATCTGACACTAATTTGTAGATATTAAATACATGGTGGCGGAGTTCTCATCACCATCATCAGTACTACCTAAAGAACCATTAAGTAGGGGCCAGTGTTGTGGCTTAATGGGTAAAGCCGGCGCCTGCGTTATCAGCATCTCATATGGGCACCAATTCGAATCCTGGCTGTTCCACTTCCAATCCAGCTCCCTGCTAATGCTGCTAGGGAAAACAGCAGAAGATGGCTTAAGCACTTGGGCCCCTGCAGCCACGTGACAGACCAGGAAGAAGCTCCTGGCTCCTGGCTTCAGTCTGGTTCAGCCCTGGCTGTTGTAGCCATTTGGAGACTGAACCAGTGAATAGAACACCTCTTTCTGTCTCTATCTCTCTCTCCCTCTCTGTCTATAATTCTGACTTTCAAATAAATAAAATCTTTAAAAATGAAAAATAACCATTAAATATCGGGAGATGACTATAATGTACTATCATTATAAATGTGATCAGTATCACAATTGTTACATTAGCCAATATCCCATGAGTTCATCTTTTAGTCCATTACTCCTAATCCTTTCATCATGCCTCTGGAACCCCCAGCTATCAGCCATCCATCTGGGTCAATCGGATGACAGACCACTACACTCATGCAGTATCATCATATAAAGGATTGCTTATAGGAGCATTCTCCCCAACCAGGAACACATCTCCTGTTCTATGTGTTCACCAGATCTATCCCTTATCTCCCTCCCCATTAGAACCAGTTTGAATCATTCCTTTCTCCCATTCCACTCTGTTCATACATACAAAGGTATTTCAAAAAATTCATGGAGAATGCAAATTATGAAAAAAATCTTGTGCATGCATTTCAAATTTCTGCACTAAAATCTTTTAATTTCATTTATTCCACAAATTTTTCAAAGTAACATTTTACAACTAGCTTTTCTATTTAGTCTGGACACACAGGTCATTGCAATCTATCAGACAGATTTGCTGGTCCATGTTGACTGTGTTGACCCAACAATCCAATCAAGAGAATATTTTGTGCATTAGACAGTCCTGTAGGCTTGAGGACACAAACTCTGTCTTATTCTCAGCCCCAGTGGCTGGCAGACACTCCAGCAACAGGGTGAGCTCAGTGTCTGAGGGGTAAACAGTCAACAGCTCTACCCCTATGCAGGTTCTGTTTTTGAAACACGGTTCCCTGGAGCATAGGATTGGTTTTAAAGGGGTTCACCACATTAATGAGCACTCTCCAAACAGAGTATGCCAAATCCCCTGAGAATACTCAAGCCAGGATTCTGACCAATTAGCTTCAAACTTTGGCATTCTCCTGATTGCAGTACGAATTGAGCCAGGTCATTGGCTCTCATGCCCCTCCTCCTGCCTCTGCTCCTCCTGCACAACTTCCTGCTTCCTAAATAGCATGGAGGAAATAGCGGAGACCTCCGGATCAATGCCAGGAGGGCAGAAAGTCCAGCTTGGCAGAGGCTTCAGCGCTCACAGCTGCACCCTCTGTGGAGGGGAAGCTTGTGTGGGCAAGACCAGGACCTCTGGGGAACAGGCCGGCACCTGCATCACCAGACTGCCATGCCCAGATGGTGCCACCAGCCAGATCCCTTATCCAGCATGAACTTTGTTGATCACCAGCTCTGACCCTTTTGATTGGGTATTTGATCGTATCTCAGGGGAAGTATGGCAACATAAAGGTCTCCAGGAAGGAAAAAAACAACGCACACTAGGAGGACAGGAGAATGGGAAAGGGCGATGTTATCTGAATATGATTACCTGTTCTTGCGAAGCCCAGCAGCTTCAGGGAGAGGCAGAGATTACTAGCCATTTATGAAGTCTCAAATTAATAAAAACACTGGCTGCATCTGAAGATTTAAAGGAAAGATATGTGCTTCTTAATCACACAACCAGGAACCAGGCGGTGCCCCACTCCGCCTGCATTTAACCGGAAATTGCTTGATACCAGGCATGCTTAGCAAAGGGCGGTGTCACCCATGCCCAGAAGAGCTCCGGGATACCACCAGGCACAGGAGTGCAGAGACACAGGTTTTCAATGTGCTGAGATCACAGCAGAAGGAGCACCTGGGAGGGATGAGGGAAAAGCAAACGCAGACCAAAGACTGGTACCGTGGGTGGTGTTTGAGGTAGGCCGCTGCCTTAAGGCAGACATGCATGAGCTGGATTTTAAAGGCTGAAGAGCAGATTCCGGTGGGAAGTAGAGAGAAAGGCTGGAGAGGAGTTGACAATAGAACACAGAAAGAAAGCACAGCCTGGGTGGAAGGAATTGCAAAACAAAGCTTGGCCCAAGCCAGTGGTTTCCAAACCTTGCTTCTCTTCAGAAGAGCAGCCTCTGCTCACACAGAGCCTTGATCAAAGGCGAACACAGCCTCTCAACACGAAGCAGAATGGGCTCCTCCCCCCACGCCACCTGCTCTGCTGCCCTTTGCCACCTCGCACACAGTGGTCCTTAAGGGGGAGTCCCCTGGAGCCCCAGGGCTACACAAGCAGACTTAGTAAACAATTGAACTAAGCAGTACAAATTCTGGATTTGCAGTACTTCAATCCAGAATTGGGATGGCCTCAGAAAGTTTCAATAATTTCCAGCTGTGCCAGGTCCTTCCGGGTTTCACTCCCATGGTCAAATATGACAGCTTCATTCTTTCTGTGAAGGTGTGTAAAGTTGCCCTCATGAGTACCTCCTGCAAAATCAGATGCGTAGAATTCCATCTCCCCTCGGTCTGCACACACATTGCAAACAAGCATCTGTCTTCCCCTGCAATTGCGCCCACCACAGCCCACAGAGCTGGTTTAATAACACACCTACAAGTGCTCAGTCTGTGCAGCGTGGTTGTTCTGAGCCGCTCACAGCTGTGGCAGCACAGAGCGGGTATTTTCTCGGAGATAACCTGGTGAATGCAAACCATGCCTCCAAGTCCTGGCTTGAAGTTGTGGTTCAAGATGATCTATTCCAGGGCTTCCCTAACCATGGTGCTCCTTAAAACTCCAGATTCTCAGGATTCTGGGTCTTGTTCTTCCAAGACCAGTGACATTACAGTCAACCAGGAGCTTGTCAGAAAATGCAGACTTCCTGAGCCCCAGCCCAGACCTTTTGAATAAGAACAGGCATTAGGCAAGACCCCAGGGCATTCTTGCTCCCATCAAAGTGTGAAAGGTACCGTGTTCTGGGATGAGGAAGTCTATTTCCCCCAACAAGTGCCCTGGAGGGAAGAGCTTGTGATTAGACAAGTTGGAACACTGTTGCTCTACACCTCTCTTCATGAATCTCTCTCCACTAAGCTCAGGCCACCCAAACCACAGTCAACAACCTAAAGTGAGGTATTTGGGGTGAGCACTGTGGCTAGCAAGCTAAGCTGCAGCCTCCCATACCAGCATCCCATATAGGTGTCAGTTTGAGTCCCAGCTACTTCACTTCTGATCTAGCTCGCTGTTAATGGCCTGGGAAGGCAGCAGAGGATGGCCCAAGTGTTTGGATCCCTGCATCCACATGGGAGACCTGAAAGAGGCTCCTGGCTCCTGGGTTTAGCCTGGCCCAGCCCTGGCCATTGTAGCCATTTGGGGAGTGGACCAGCAGATGGAGAATCTCTCTGTCTTTCCCTCTCTAACTCTGTCTTTCAAATAAATGAATAAATCTTTAATAAAAAGAAAGGGAATATTGAATATAAGATTATACCCCCCCCCAAGCCTCATTGAAAGAAAAAGGAGACTGCCTGTAAAATCCACTCATGTTGGGAGGGTCTTATTCCACAGCCACATTTCATATGGCCAGGCGTTTAGGGGTTCTGCAGCACTCAGGCTGCCAATAATCCAGTCCGGCCAGTTTCCATGTGGCATCTCCCTGGCCCACCCCTGCTGTAACCCACTTCCCTTGGCACCACCATGTCTACAGGATGGTGCCACTGGTGCCATAGCAACTGGTTTTGGAACCTCACAGACATTTATTCTGCAAGCACAGAGTCGGGGGTACCACCACACTCACTTGTGGCCAACGCCGACCCAACCCCGTTCCCCACCGCGAGACCACCACCCCAGTGGAAGGGAACCCCTGTGCCACCCACCTTTTCATTGCTCACGTTCCTGGTATAGAGCCTGTTCTATCATCAGCGGGGCTCTTCCCCTGAGAGAAGTGGGACCTTACTGGGCTAAGCCTCTTGTCACCACTTCCTTTCCCTTGGATTGGTTCCCTCTCAGGAGGCTCCCAGACATCATACAGTCAGCCAGATGTGCAAGGGTTCCAGAGAGGGGACACCACATGGCCTTAACCCAAATGCCTACAACATTCGTCAGTGCTGTGTACAGTCTGCAAGTCTGTTTTGTGCTCTGGGCTCTATGAATCTCAGTCCACCTGATATCATATTAGCCTTGCCTTACAGACTTAGTATCCCCACATTCCTGATAAGAAAAATGAGATTTCTTTAAAAAAAAAAAAGATTTATTTATTTATAAACACAGAGTGACACCGAGAGAGAGGTCTTCCATTTGCTGATTCACTCACCAAATGGCCACAATGGCTGAGGCTGGGCCAGGGTGAAGCCAGGAGCCAGGAATTCCATCAGGGTCTCCCCATGTGGGTGGCATGGGTCAAGTACTTGGGCCATCTTCTGCTGCCTTCCCAGGTGCATTAGCAGGAAACTGGATTGGAAGCAGAGCAGCAGAAACTTGAGCCAGCACTCCAGTACAGGATGCCGGCTGCACAAACAGCTAACTTGCAGCACCACGACGCCAGCCCCAGGAAAATGAGGTTTCTAGGGGGGCAGTGTCTTGGCCTGTGCCAGACTCACAGCCCTTGGAGATCAGAAACCAAGTCTTTTTCATGGTTATGCATTCCCCGCTCCCAGTGTGTTCTTCAGCCTCTGCAGTTAGCTTGTACTAAGCAAAATGCCTGTTGAATAAAAATCGATGAATTGTGAATGTGAGCACAACCCACATTAGCAGTTTGGAGTGCAAACTGGGCCTTATGCTTTAAATCAGGCAAACTTACAGGGTCCCACCCTCCCAGAGCCCCAGGACCCCCAAGGTCGCCCGGGCTTCTTCCAGCCTAGCTCTTCCCAGGCCCCTGGCCCCAGCACGCCACTCCTGCTGCAGCCAGCACAGCCCACAGGCCACGCTACTTTCAAGGCCGAGATGATCACCCACACACCAGCACCAGGCCCTGAGTGGCTGTGGGTGCGCTCGCATGGAAAGATTTTGACAGATGCAAACCGAGACACTAGCCACAGTGACTCCTGAGTGAGTGAGATTTGGCCTGGTTTCATTTTCTCTCTTCGACTTCCTGTAATTTCTGCTTCAAATTTTCAGTTTCTCTTTTTCCTCACTGTAAAAGTATACACAGGAGGATGACATGCAGCTACTGCACACATAGGTACAGAGCCGGAGAAACTTTCACAAACTGGACACATCTTTGTCGCCAGCACCTAAGTTAAGACCCTAAACACGCAGCTCCCAAGGAGGGCGCTTGGGCTCTCCCAAATGCCCTGGCCAGGGACACCGAGAGCCTGGCTTTGATCCTCAGAGATGGTTCCTGGCTTCGTTACTTTGTGGAAATGAATCTTTCAGCCTGGCTTTGTTCCCTCTCCAGGGCTCTGTGAGACTGGTGAGTGCAGATCACTCTCCCATCACCACTTACTGCTTTTCAAGCACATGTTTTCAAAGAGGAGGAACGACCATCCCTTTCAGCCCTGCATCCCCAGGTCAGCAGTGCAGCCAGCACAGCCTGGACACACAGCTCAGACCTGACTCGGCCTCGCGCCTCTCCAGGGAGGGCTGTTTCACACCCTGAGCCTCAGTTTCTAACTTCGTGCAGTGGAGATCGTAACAGTTCCCTATAGCAGACACTGGTGGCTTCCACACTGCTTCCTGGGGGCCTCTGACTTCCACCAGTCCTTGGGCCATGGGAGCCACTTTGCAGGCATAGAAGCAAGTGCCTGGGGGTTCATTCACTGGCCAGTGACCCAGGAGCAGAGGCAGGAAGTGCAGCTTACTCGCATGCAGGGGAGGTGAAAAGCACCCTCCTCCACGGCTCCACGGCGGCGTTTCCCCTTCTCTGCCGTTCTACCCTCCCCTCCTTTGCCAGTTTCCTCTGGAAGTTCTTCCTTCATGTTCCACATGCACAGGAATCGTCACAGACTCTGTTTCTGGGGACCCTGGACTCCTCGGCGTATACCTGGAGAGCTGTGTGTAAGTCACCTGGAACTCGCACCTGTTAAATCTCTGCCCACGTCGGTGGCAGGCCGGCCTTGCTGTGTGGCGACACGCCTCGGATCATTAAATCCCCAGGGTTAGGAGGAACTGTAAATGTTCTCGACTCCTGGAGTCCTGAATTACCCGAGTTACTCCTCTCTCTCCCTGAAGAACATCGCAGGGGCTCCTAAGTGAGATAAGCAGGGACAGCAGGGCCCCGCACACCCAGAACTGCAGCTTTATTGTGCTGTAATCAGCGCAGCCATCTCGGGTGGAGAGGAAGCTGTGGAGAGCGGATATTAAAGCCACCGGCCGCTCTGAGCCTCTGCAGATCAGCAGGCAGATTCTGCCTGGTATTTTTTAGTTTTTTGTTTGTTTGTTTGTTTGTTTTAAGATTTATTTGACAAGCAGAGTGACACACAGAGATAGGGGGAGAGGCAGAACTAGACAAAGAGAAAGAGATCTTCCATCCACTGATTCACTTCCCAAATGACCACAGAGGCCAGGGCTGGGCCAGGTTCTAGCCAGGAGCTTGGTCTCCCACATGGATGGCATGGGTTCAGGTGCCTGGGCCATCTTTCACTGCATTTCCAGGAAGCTGGATTGGAAGTAGGGCAGCTGGGACTTGAACAGGTGCCATGATATAGGATGCCAGCATTGCAAGCAGCAGCTTAACCCACTACACCACAACTCAGGTCCCAACCCAACTGTTCTGTGCACCGTTTGCACCCCGCCCCTGCCCCAGCTGTGGGGAAGGCGCTCTGGCATTGGGCTAGTGGGCAACCCTCTGGGAATGAGTCAGTACCCCCTCTTCCTGGGAAGGAGATCTTCCTGCATCCTAAACTAAGAAATACAAGATATTAAAAATGCGGGGTGGTGGTGACATGGCAACTCATTGTTTTTGAATAATCCATGACATCGATCTGTGTCCTAACTGCAGGCTTTGGACTTGTTCCCCTTAGTGAGAAGGGGTTCTGGGGCCAGAGACTGACAAGAAGCAGTTGTTTAATATTAATAGTTGCCATCTCTGTGCCAGGCACTACCCATAAATGTTTAACAGTCTTTAAAGGGGGCCTGCTCCTCTCTGATTTACAGATGAGGAAACGGGGACTTCAGCACAGGAAAGCGTTGGCTTCAACCTCTGCAGCTCAGCCCCAGGCCCAGTTCTGTCAGCTTCCAGCACTGTGTTCTTAAGCAGAACTATTGCCAGGAATTTTGGTACAAAGGATGTTTTAGCCTCCTTTACTTTTGCCTCAAACTGGGAACTTTAAAACAACAGAAATCATTCCCTAACAGTTCTGGAAGCTAAAATCCATCTTCCACCTTCCCAGCTCCTGGCGGGGGCCAGCAATCATCTACATTCCTGGCCTAGCAGGTGCATCACTCCCACCCCTGCCTCTGTCAGCGCAGCTTTCTCCCCGTGAGCACATCTTCACATCACCCTCCCTCTTCTCATAAGGACGCCAGTGAGACTGGACTAAGGGCGCCTGCTACTCCAGTGGGAGCTCACTGAACTAATCACATCTGTAACAGTTCCCAGGTGCTAGGGGTTAGGACTTGGACACTTTTTTTTGGGGGGGGGCGGGGAGAGGGAGATGCAATTCAACCCTTGTTGGAAGACAAGCAGCCAGCAAGTAACTTGGTTTCTAAACCAGGAATTCCAGAGTGATGGGGGGGGGGGACTTTTCCTCCTCCCCCATGGAGGGCACTCAATGCCTTTGACCTTGAATCTCCATCTCATCTTTGTTCACCTGCTACAAAGGAGAGGTTGCCAGAAGAGGCCAGCTTTCTCCCACACTGCAGCAGGAATAATGAAGAATAGGGCAGGAAGGGAGTTCAGTCTTCAAGCTGCAGCAGCCTCTAAATCGCAGTGTTCTGGGGCAAAACCTCTATGAACCTGCTCAGACTCTCTTAGAAAACACTTACTCCACACAGGATTCTCAGATGAATTCTGAATGATTTTAGCTGAAAAGGAATCTATTTTAAAGATAGAGTCTAGGGGCCGGTGCCGTGGCTCACTTGGTTAATCCTCCACCTGCAGCACCGGCATCCCATATGGGCGCTGGGTTCTAGTCCCAGTTGCTCCTCTTCCAGTCCAGCTCTCTGCTGTGGCCCGGGAAGGCAGTGGAGGATGGCCCACGTGCTTATGCCCCTGTACCCACATGGGAGACCGGGAGGAAGCACCTGGCTCCTAGCTTCAGATCGGCGTAGCTCCGGCCATGGCAGCCATTTGGAGAGTGAACCAACGGAAGGAAGACCTTTCTCTCTGTCTCTCTCTCTCACTGTCTAACTCATCTGTCAAATAAATAAATAAATAAAATGATAGAGTCTAGCTTACCCAATAACCAGGGAGGGTAGAGGAGGAGCTCAAATAGTAGGGTCAGTGCAGTCTAAGAGATGGTCAGAACTACAGCCAGAAACAAAACCAGCCCTAGGGAGACATCGGTGCCATGATGACGCCCACACCTTGGACGTTACTACTGCTGACACCACAATTACCGGCAAGGACTCTCTGCTGCCCCTGATTTTCCGGGCCATAAATTCCAGATTGAAAGTCATCGGTTGAACTTAAACCTAGGTCACACACTGAAGCTCTAGCTGCAAGGGAGTCTGGGGAGACCCAGATCCAGCTTTGTTACTTTCAATAAAGTAAGACAGCCACCACCTCCTACATTGAAATATGCACCAAGGAAGTCCACAAATACAGGAAGGAAGGTCAAACACTGGGCAAGCATGCAAGATAGCTCTTAGAGAAGATGCCAACCGCTTATCCAGAAGCAGAGGTAAGGCAGGGGAGTACAAACTAACACACTGCTCATAGACTGAAGATGTTGGTGCCAGAAGTCTCCGAGGGCCAGCGAGACACTGTAGGTTAGAGTTCTCTGCAGGCTGCACATGGGAGGCTGGCGACTGGCAGCTGGTGGGATCAGGGCTTTTTAAGGAAGATGTTATGAACAGACTAAAACCCACTGAACAGTACACATTAAAAGGGTGGATTTTAGCATACCATAGCTTATCTTCAATTAAAAGAACAGTCTCAAAAAGGGATCTGGCTCCTCAAGGTTATAGGAGAAAAAGGACTTGGGGTCACTGAAAAGTGCTAGCATGGGCACTGGGGCAGGTGTACCCCTCAGGGCCCCAGGTGCAGTCCCTCCCACACCCCGTGTTGGTGACAAGGTTTGAAAGGCAGGTGTTCGTCTGGGGACATGGCGTCCAGAAGGGCCAATATGTCAGTGGTGCCAAACACCCCATTTTCTTCTGGGAAAGTGTCTTATCCCTCTGCTCACTGGGGCACAGTAGGACGCCTTCCCAGCTTCTGCTCAGGCCACAGAAAGACAAAGTCTGGCAGACTGGTTTTCTACCTGAGGTGGAAACTTTGTTTTTTTTTTTTTGTTGTTGTTGTTTTTTTTTTTTTTTTTTTTTGTTTTTTTTTAAATGAACTTATTTGGAGGCAGTAGGGGGACAAGGAATACAGAACCAGGACCAGAATCTGGATTATCCCAGAACCTGTGCCAGGGGCCGCCCCACCACTTCCTCTCCCTACATCTGAGAGGGCTTGTTGCCCTTTTGCAGGTGAGAAGCAGAGAGACTGTGACTGGCCTCTAGGCTGTGGGGCTTCAGAGCCCCTGACCCTCCCCGCCTCAGCTTCTGGTGGGGGCAGTTCAGGGAGGAAGGGCAGAGGTCAGGGGAGCTGAGGAAGAGTGACTTTTAGGGATGAGAGTGTTCAATTACAGGGTTTTATGGGGGTGCTTCCCCAGAACTTTAGCCAAGTCTGTCGTACAGACATCTTGGGTAAACAGGGACTTTTTTTTTCCCGGCAGAAGGTAATTTACTGGTTGATAAAAGACAGTAAGTTTCCCATTTGTATCTGTGCTGGCAGAAATAAAGGAACAGAGACCAGATTTAGAGACGGGAGCTTCCTAACAGAAGCCAGAAGCCAGAAGCCATAGCAAAATGTGAACTCGAGGTTGTAAAACCACCCTGGAACCCACAGGGGCTGCAGCTGTTCACGCCTGGATTGTAAGGGGCAGGGAGATCCCTGCACTATGCCGTTGCCACTTTTCTTACCCCCTCCCTTAGACTGGGGCCCTCTCAGGCCAGGATGCAAATACAATGTCCCTTAAAGTGTACGTCTTGCACATGCAGGAACTCCATAAATGCTTGTTGAATGAGTAAATTCAGAATTAAGGTCTCATGGGAACAGATCATTATGTGCCATAAATTCTATCTTCCCACAAGTCAAAGAACTGATTTCAGTGTTCAAGTGGGTGAGAAGTCAGAGGGCGGGCAGTTCAAGTCTGCACACCACGTGTCACAAATGGGCTTCTGTCAGTCCGTTCTTTCACCTTTCACATACATCCTTGTGGTCCCAAAATGGCTGCTGTACCTCTGGACATCACGCTCACTTCTAAAGGAGGAAGAAGGAAGCGAACAACGGTTTTCTCTGAGCCCGGCTTTAGTGAAAATGGAAGCTGCGTCCAGGAGCCTCTGTCTACTGGCCAGCATTGACTACAAGGGAGGCCAGGAAAGTGAAGAGAGGGAAACAAGGGGGAAAGGAGCTGACGGATAAGGCGACGAGAGCCAGTTTGCTATGCCTGAGAGAGGGAGAGTCCCCCTTGCCATTCTTTTCAGCCCAGATGGGGGTCTGTGTGGAAGGCAAGAATGGGTCCTATCACTGCCATGGTCCGGCTGCTCTGGGAGACAATGGCCGGGGCCTGCCAATGAGGAAACAGAGACTCACAGCGATGACCTCACCTCCAGTCCACAGCTGGGACTCAACTCTGACTCCGGGCCCCTGGCAGTCCCGGGTCTTTCTATTCCCCGGCCGGGCTGGGACCGTGGGGTTTCAGGCCCAGGGAGAGTCTGGACTGGACGGGAGACCCGAGCAGGCTCGCCTCCTGCTCGGCTGCTCCCCAGGCCCCTCCCTGGGAGAGCTGTGTGTGTTCCTTCTTGGGGACCAGGCCACACCAGGCCTTGCTGGCTGGCAGCGCACCCCGTCTGGCAGCAAGATCTGACATCAAACAAATTAAAGGCCTCTCAGCCCTGCCGCTCGGCTCCTGCCTCTCAGCCAGGGCTGGAAGGATGAGGCCAGGGCCAAGGGCGCTCTGACTCATCACTGGGGGCTGGCAGCTCCGCATAATGCAACCGTGACCTGGGGCAGCCCACACTCGCGCTGCCGGACGGCCCTCACCAGGGATGCCAACCGCGGTGGCTCCTGTGCCAGCTTCCCCACCACTGCACAATGCTGCATTATCAGACAGGCAGCCGAGTTGGGGGTGGGGGAGGCTCTGTGACTCACTACAGAAGACCCAGAGTCAGAAGGAGAGAGGGGAAGTGGCGGGGAGAGTACAGCCAGGACCAGAGCGGAGTGGGTTTTATTATCACAGTCTGCTCCCTCCACCCACAGCCCTGCATGTGAAACAGAAACACATCCACGAAGCAAACCTCACCTCTACGGCATCCAGCAAACTGTGACTTTCTCTCTGTGTCTCCCTCTCCCTCTCTGTGTTTTTTGGCAAATGCAGGTCATGACCCACAAAAGTGATGTCCTGTTTTGATGAGGGAGAGCCTGCGGTTAGAACTTAGCACATGGGCCTTGCAAGACAATTGAACTGGGTTTGAACTTGCTGGAGGGTGATTCCAGCCAAGAGACTGAGCCTCTGGCATGGGCTCTGTTTCCTAACCGCCAACACCGTCATCCCAGTTCCTGACCCCTCTTCTAGGCTGTGACGTGGCCTCCTGAGTGGCCTACCAGGCGCCCTGGGAGCCCTGCCTGCACCGTCCACCTGGGGCCTGCGGCATGTTTGTGAGCACAGGCGTGCCAGCCCTTGCTCAATAACTTCTGTGCTTTCTCTTTGATCTCAGGATGAAGACAAAGATCCCACCTTAGCTGGCAAAGCCAAGAAAGGCTGAGTGGTCTGGCGCCTGCCCACCTCTGCAGCCCTCTCCCCTTAACCATCCCCTTCCTCCCCCTCCAGCCAGTTCTCACAGCTCTTGCCACAGCCTGCTGAGTTCCTGCTGAAAACCTGGTCCTTTGCCTCATCATGCCTCAGCCCTCCCTGCCCGGACACGGGGCCTCTGCACTTGCTTTGGGGGGACACATGTTTACCTGGTTCACTCGTATCCATCCTTCCTTCAGATCCTGATGTAGAAGTCACCTTCTCGGGGCCACCGTTGTGGCACAGGTTAAGCCGCCACGTGCAACGACAGCATCCCTTACCAGAGTGCTGACCTGAGTCCCAGCTGCTCTGCTTGCCACCCATCCAGCTTCCTGCTGCTGTGCCGGGAAAGGCAGCAGATGCTGACCCAAGTACTTGGGCTCCTGTTATCCATGTGGAAGACAAGGATGGACTTCTAAGCTACTAACATTGGCCGGGCCCAGCCTTGGCTGTTGCAGCTATTTGAGGAGTCAACCAGCAGGTAGAAGACACCTGTGTGTGTCTCTGTGCGTGTCTGTGTGTTACTCTGCCTTTTGAGTAAGTAAATATTCTTTTTTTTAATTTTCTTTTTTTATTTTTTGACAGGCAGAGTGGACAGTGAGAGAGAGAGACACACAGAGAGAAAGGTCTTCCTTTGCCGTTGGTTCACCCTCCAATGGCCGCCGCGGCCGGCACACTGTGGCCGGCGCACTGCGCTGATCCGAAGGCAGGAGCCAGGTGCTTCTCCTGGTCTCCCATGGGGTGCAGGGCCCAAGCACTTGGGCCATCCTCCACTGCACTCCCTGGCCACAGCAGAGAGCTGGCCTGGAAGAGGGGCAACCGGGACAGAATCCAGCGCCCTGACCAGGACTAGAACCCGGTGTGCCGGCGCCGCAAGGCAGAGGATTAGCCTAGTGAGCCGTGGCGCCAGCATAAATATTCTTTTAAAGATTTCTTTACTTATCTGAAACGCAGAGTTACAGAGAGGCAGAGGCAGAGAGAGAGAGGTTTTCCATCCGCTGGTTCACTCCCCAGTTAGCTGCAACAGCTGGAGTTGCACCAATCCGAAGCCAGGAGCCAGGAGCCTCCTCCAGGTCTCCCATGTGGATGCAGGGGCCCAAGGACTTGGGCCATCTTCTGCTGCTTTCCCAGTCCACAACAGAGAGCTGGATTGTAAATGGAGCAGCCGGGACTCGAACTGGTATCCATATGGGATGCCGGTACTGCAGATGGCAACTTTACCTGCTACACCACAGCACCAGCCCCTTAAGTAAATATTTTTTAAAAAAGTCACTTTTCCAGGAAAGCCATTGCAGACATCCCCAGCCCAGTCAAATTCCCCCAAATTGCCACTGGACTCCAGCCCCAAGCCCCATAGCACTTACCAGAGTTTCGGTTTCACAGTTACTCAGAGAGCTGTGGGCTTAACCCACTAGCCTGTAGATCAGGACTTCTCAGCCCCACTGCACATCAGAGACAGCTGGAGACATCTCAAAGAGGCAGAATCCCAACTCTCCTCCCCAGCTCCAGGAATTTCACTTCAGTCTCTCTGGGGCATGGCTTCAGCACTGTGCTTTTCAGAGACTTCTCGTGTACTTGTCCGGCCCAGAGCAAGATGAGACTCCAAGGCTCATGATGAAAGGGATGTGGTGGGCTTTCACGCCTCCAGTGGGCCCCAGCACCCAGCTCCAAGTCACATGGCCCCCACGCTTGTGAAAAGAGGGACAGGGGAGGGGGTGCTGGGGGAAGGGCACAGAAAGGAGAGAACAAAGAGAGGAGTGAAGGAGAAGCAGGCAGAGCTGCTGGCTGAAATGCAATAAAATGCTTAAGGAATTTAGCACTCTTCCTGGCATGCAGTGCATACCCAGTGAGGGCCCGATACCATCTCTATCCACAAAGTCTGCTGTTAAGGCTAACTGGTCAGAAGGCCAGTGTTGTGATGCCACAGGTTAAGCAACACTGGCATCCCAAACTGGCGCCAGTTCAAGTCCCGGCTACTCCACTTCCAATCCAGCTCCCTGCTGATGTGCCTGGGAAAGCGGTAGAAGATGGCTCAATGCTTGGGCTCCTGCACCCACATGGGAGACCTGGATGGAGTTCCAGGCTCCTGCCTTTGCCCTGGCCCAGCCCTGGCAGTTGCAGTCATTTGGGGCTGAATCAGTGGTTGGAAGATTTCTGTCTCTCTCAGTCTTTCTCTCACTCTGCCTTTCCAGTAAATAAATAAATCTTAAATAAACAAAAATAAACACAGGTGCCTAACTGCTCAGAAAAGGGGAAGTGTATGGCACTGGGCCACCATGACCAGGGCTGTTTTAGAAGAGGTATTTTTAATTGGCTGAGTACTTTGGATGTAGTTCATCCCCCAGAGGTTCACACATTGTAGGCATGCTGGAAGCTGGAGCCTGAGATGCAGAGATGATCCGTGGCTCTCCGCATGGCCCCTGGGAACCCAGGCGCCCTTAGAAAAGGGCTGCAAGAAGGTCAGCGTCAGGGGACAGAGGATGATAAAAGGGGAGGAGGAGAAAGAGAGAGAGAAAGAGTTCTACAACTTATTTATTTATTTGAGAAGCAGAGAGAGCTGTGATCCACTGGTTCTCTCCCCAGGCGTCCACAACCACCAAGGCTGGGCTGGGATGAAGCCAGGTGCTGGAAACCCAATGTGGTTCTCCCCCAGGAGTGGCAAGAACCCAGTCACTCGAGCCATTCCTGCTGCTTCCCAGTGTGTGTGTCAGCAGGAATCTAATCGGGAGCTGAAGCCAGGTGTCCAACCTAAGTACTCTGGTATGGGATGTAGGCATCTTAACTGCTGGGTACGATGACAGGACATGAAAGAGAGTTGAAGATGCTCTATTTCCAGTTTCCAAGAAGGGCATGGATCTGCAAGCCCACAAGTGCTGGAGGCCAACAGAAACTGGGAAAGACAGTGAATAAATTCTCCCCAGTGTCTGAAGGAGCCCTGACCTGTGGGCACCTTGACCTTAGCCCTGTGGGACCCATCCCAGACTTCTGACCTACACAACCATAGCACAGTGGATCTATGTTTTTCTGAGCCATGCAAAGTCCATGGCAACTGTGTTTCTGCATCGTTAGGAAACTCACCCAGTTCCTCACTGCCTTCACCTCTTAACAGGTCTCCCCGGACTGCCTCGCAGCCCCTTAATCCATTCTCTGTACAGCAGATAACGTGGGCTTTGTAAAGGCTTAAATCAGATCACATGGCTTTGCTACAGAAAACCCTCCAATGGCTTCCGCCTCACCTAGAATAAAATTTCAACTCTTTATTGTGGCCTCAAAAGTCCTTCAGTTCCCAGCTCCTGCCCACTCTCAGAGCAAGCACATCCTCCACTCTGCTCCCCCTCCCCAGCCCTGGCCCCACTTCTTCTGCAGGTCCGGCCACCCTGGACGCCGTCCTGCGCATGCTACTGCCACCATCAGGTGTTTGCTGCTTCCCTCCCTGGAATACGTTCATTCCTTGTCCTGAAGGGCTTGGCCTGAGGGGTCCCTGATGACACCATCACTTTAATGGAGCCCCTCTCCCCTTAGCACCCTCTCCAAGCCTCCCTGCTTTGTTTTCTCGATTGCATTTATCAGTAACTGAAAGGATCTTATCCATGCCTTTATTTATTTGGCTTGCAATTAATTGTATGAGTGGCAGGTGGTGGTGAGGTTGATTTTGCCTCTCCTCATGCATCCCCCAAATTGTCAGCTCCATGGGAGTAGCCTGATTGTTTCCACTGCTCCAGCTCAGTAAGGAAGACTGGACTATTGTAGTGCTCAACACCTCCATGTTTCAACGTCTAAAGGAACGAGTGAGTGAGTGAGTGAGTGAATGAATGAAGGAGTGAACACTGTGGGGTTTGGCACAAAGCTGTGCTCAGAGTGTTTTTTTTCTTTTCTATTATCCTTATCGTGATAATGACCACCACCAAGAGAGCTGCTGCTAACAGCAAAGTTCGGAGCCCACATGCCACGTGCTCATTAATTTCATTAGCTCCTCCCGGGGGGAATAACCAGCTGGGATAGCTTTCGGTCTCAGCACCCACCCTCCAGGGGCCAAGCTGGAAGCCACAGGGGCCTGGGAAGAGATGCAGAATTGTGGGCTGGCAGAGACTGGCTCTGGCAGCCAGAGAAGAGGGCAGAAACTTTCCTGAAGGAGGTATTTGTGTTATTACAAGTGCTAAACGCTCAGAGGCAAGAAACCTCACCTCTCAGTGCACACAGACACTCACACACACAGATCCCACCTTAGCCCCTCGCCCCTGAACCCCTTGTGGGCCCTACCAGGCAGATCAGCAGCCCAGGAGCCTCAGGAGGATGGATTTGCAGGTGCCGTCTGGAGCGAGTGTCCCATCATTAATACTATGTGCAGCTGAGCACACGCTTTCTGTTGGGGTGAGTATAAATAAACAGCAACAGGAGCCTTGAAAGAAATGACCCCCAGAGGAAACCCGATCCTCAGGCAATTAGAGCACTTCTGTTCAGATAATTGCCGGCTGCAACAGCGAACGGGGTGCCAAACCTCAAAGGGCGCCAGCACCGCCGCCCGCGCAGGCCTCCCTGCCTTCGTCTGCTGCTCCTTGAAGGGACGCCAGGAGTGTGGAGGGCGCGTGCGCCACCTTCCTTGCCTCCGAACAGAGGGTGGCTAGCGCAGGGGTCCTCCCAGGGACAGTTCTGCCCCCAGGAGACGTTTGGCAATTTCTGGGCATTTTGGTCGTTGCAGCTGGCATTTAGTGGGAGGCCGAGGACGCTGCTGGACATCTTAGATACCCAGGACAGCCCCAAAGCAACAACGAGGCTGCGCTGCAGACACCCAGGTGCAGCACGAGGAGAAGCCAGGGAGGGCGGAGTTCCTAATGGACCCAGAACTCCACTGGGGGCTCATGCTCTACCAAACATAAGCCTCTGGGGCAGGTGTTTGGACTAGCAGTTCAGAGTCCACGTAGGATGCCTGCACCCCATTTCCCAGTGCCTGGGTTTCAGTCCCAGCTCCACTACCAGTTCCAGCTTCCTGTTCATCCACACCCTGGAGGCAGCAGGTGATGGCTCAAGGCCTTGGGCCCCTGCCACTCACCTGGGAGATCTGGATTAAACTCCTGCAGGAATTTGGCAAGTGAAGCAGCAAATGGGAGATCTTTCTCTCTCTCTGTTTTAAGATTGATTGATTGATTGATTGATTGATTGATTTGAAAGTCAGGGTTACACAGAGAGGAGAGGCACAGAGAGAGAGAGAGAGAGAGAGGAGAGAGAGAGGTCTTCCATCTGCTGGGTCACTCCCCAGTTGGCCTCAACAGCTGGAGCTGCGCCAATCCGAAGCCAGGAGCCAGGAAAGTTTTCCAGGTCTCCCACGCGGGTGCAGGAGCCCAAGGACTTGGGCCATCTTCTACTGCCTTCCCAGGCCACAGCAGAGAGCTGAATCAGAAGTGGAGCAGCTGGGACTCGAACCAATGCCCATATGGGATGTCGGCACTGTAGAAGGTGGCTTTACCCGCTATGCCATAGGGCAGGCCCCTCTCTTTTAAAAAAGTAAAATATTTAAAAATCATAATCCTCAACTGTTAAGGTTGTAAGACCTTCTTATAAGGCTTAATTAATAATTAGCATCCTTATTTTACTGACAGGAAAAGTCAAGGTCCACTTTGATTTAATCTTGACTCAATGAATTTTTTTAATTTGATTAGTCACATGTGGCTGGTAGCTTTCACACTGGGCTTTTGCCACCATGTGCTTCTCAGTGCCTCCTTCCACAGCAGCTCCAAGTGTAAGATCCCCCAGTCCTTGACCTCTCTGGCACGAGGGGTGAGGAAGCCTCCTGGAAGAGTGGAACTGGTGAAGGAATTCCCCCACTCGTGTTCCTGGTCAGCCAGAGGTCACTCTGCCCATCCACAGCCACACACTGACACCCTACTGTGTGCAAGGCTCAAGCTGCGTACGAGCTCCTCCCTATGCTGGACTAGTAGGGGAACTGAAGAATGGCCACATAACCACAGGGTGACAGTGAGAGGAAGAGGAGGAGGATGAAGACGAGGAGGGTGACGTGGAGACGGTGATGATGATGATGGTGAAGGCAGTGTAGATAGCAACACAGACTTAGAGTCACTCTGAGATCAAATGAGTGCCCAAGTCACCTACCCTTACTTGACTTTCAGACTTCTCGTTTGAAAAATACGTTGATAAAAGCATATCTCCCTAAGGTGGCTCAGAGCATTAAACAAATTTTATAAGGTGCGTAGCATAGCCCGACACAGAGGAAGGATCAAGTGAGTGTTAGCTTTTATTTTTCTTCTTCACCACTACTGTTTATTTAGGACATAATCTCTTTTATTTATTTATTTATTGACAGGCAGAGTGGACAGTGAGAGAGAGACACACACAGAGAGAAAGGTCTTCCTTTTGCCATTGGTTCACCCTCTAATGGCCGCCGTGGCCAGCGCGCTGCAGCCAGCACACCGCGCTGATCTGATGGCAGGAGCCAGGTGCTTCTCCTGGTCTCCCATGGGGTGCAGGGCCCAAGGACTTGGGCCATCCTCCACTGCACTCCCTGGCCACAGCAGAGAGCTGGCCTGGAAGAGGGCAACCGGGACAGAATCCGGCACCCCAACCGGGACTAGAACTGGGTGTGCAGGCACCGCAAGGCAGAGGATTAGCCTAGTGAGCCGTGGCGCCGACTATTTATTTATTTATTTTTGACAGGCAGAGTGGACAGTGAGAGAGAGAGAGAAAGGTCTTCCTTTTCCGTTGGCTCACTCCCCAATGGCTGCTGCGGCCGGCGCACTGTGGCCGGCGCACCGTGCTGATCCAAAGCCAGGAGCCAGGTACTTCTCCTGGTCTCCCATGGGGTGCAGGGCCCAAGGACCTGGCCCATCCTCCACTTCACTCCTGGGCCACAGCAGAGAGCTGGCCTGGAAGAGGGGCAACCGGGACAGAATCCGGCGCCCCGACCGGGACTAGAATGTGGGGTGCCGGCACCGCAGGTGGAGGATCAGCCTATTGAGCCGCGGTGCTGGCCCATAATCTCTTTTTTAAAAAAATTAATTAATTTATTAATTGGAGAGAGAGAGTTACAGACAGAGAGAGGGAGAGACAGAAAGGTCTTCCTTCTGCTGGTTCACTCCCCAAATGGCCACAAAGGTCAAAGCTGGGCCCATCTGAAGCCAGGAGCCAGGAGCCAGGAGCTTCCTCCAGATCTCCCCAACAAGTGCAGGAGCCCAAGCACTTGGGCCAACTTCCACTGCTTTCCTAGGCCATAGCAGGGAGCTGGATGGGAAGTGGAGCAGCCGGGCGGGCACTGCAGGCAGAGGCTTAGCCTACTATGCCACAGCGCTGGCCAGGGGCATAACAAATTAGAGAGTTTCAACTAGCCTTCCAACTGACTCATTTAACAGATAAGAAAGCTGAGGCTCAGGTGAATTTTGAGGTTTTCTCCAGGTTTCAGGGCAAATGGAAGTGCTAAGATTTCCACCCCCAGCATCTGGGCTTCAGAACTTTCCAAGTTGCTTCCTTGTCCAGTATGCTACAAAAGTCACAGGGTGGGCCTGGCACACACTCAGGACTCGCCCAGTGCCCACTTTGTGATCTCTCCCCCGAGGCGCCGCCCCACTACTGAATGGGGTGCCAAGCCCCCAACTCCGCTGAACGGGGCTAAGGAGACAGCCACTTCCCCATGCAGCTGCTGACTGCCTGGCTGGGCCAAGGGGAGGAGGGAAGCAGGTCGTGGGGCCACGCCTCTGTCCCAGACACCCCCCGCCCCCTTTATCACCCTGGTGAATCCCACTGCAGAGGCTCCTGGAGAAACCTTGACCGTGATGGACGCTCCCCCCGCCCGGGCTGGAGCTGCCAGGGAAGGGAGAGGGTATTTATAAACCTGGCGCCGGTGCCTGAGCCCTCAGGAACCTGAGAGGGAAGCAGCTTTCCTGCCCCGCGGGAAACCAAAGAGGAAAAACACCACCACGCTCCGACTTTGGGCTGCAGTCAAAAGCCACAGAGGGTGTGTCCAAGGCCCCTTCTAAATATAGAACATTCAGCCAAACCAGTTCTCCAGCTCACCCAGCCTCTCTCTCCTTGGCTGGACCAGGACCTTCTGCTGTGAGCCAGGGACACAGATGGAGCCCAAGCCCAAACCCACGGAGTCTCCATTTTGGTTCCCATCATATCTCGGGGGCCTCTCTCGCACCTGAGACAGCACTGCGGGGCACAAAGGGCTCTGAAACCAGAGAAAAGAGTTCAGCCATTGGCGCTGGCTCTACGCAGCCCAATGGCTTGGACTCCCATCTTCAGCTTCCAACATCTCCGACCCTTCATCGGTAAGGTGACTTTACCTGGGCGAGCCTTCCTCTCAACACCTCTTTCAAGAGAAGAACAAGACGTTCTGGGTACCTTCCAGTGCCTGAGCCTCAGTTTTGCCATCTTTCATGGGGGCTTTCAGCCTCTGAAAAAAATGAGGATGAAGAACAGGGACAAGGGAAGAGTGCCAGACACACAGGGGCCCATGGCAGGTACCCGCTCCACGTGGGCTCAATGCAAGTTCCTATTCTGATCTCTCTCCTTCCCTTTGGCTAAGTTCAACCCACTTATTGAAATATTACTTGTATATTCCTTGGCCCTGTTGTTAGTCTAGGGATAAAAACAGAGCTCGTGGTGATTGTAATCAAAAGGTACTTCTCTATCCCTGACCCCACTGCTGGCAGTTGAATGTTTGTGTGCCTCCCACCCCACCCCACAATCCCAGTTACAACTCAACCCCCAGGTGATTGCTATCAACAGATGGGCGCTTTAGACACTGAGGTCATGAGGCCATGAGGGCAGATCCCTTATGGATGGGATCAGTGTCCCACGTGGGGACAGAGCTAGGAGCGGCTGTCTGTGATCGGAAGACGGACCCTCCCAGGCCCTGCTGTGACACCTGGGTCTTGGTCTGCCCAGCCTCCTAAGCAGTGAGAAACAGACGCTGGCTGACTACAGGCTACCTCACTTACTGTATTTTATTGTAGCTGCACGGGGGACTGAGACACAAATAAACACCAGAGCGTCACCCAGACTATTTTTAAGTCCTCGCTCTATTACTGGAAACACCACGTTCATTAATGTAGTAAAAATAGCTGGCAGCTATTGAACACTTACCACGTACAGACACTGGGTTAATGGCTTTACAGGAATTATCGTCAATAATTTAATTCAATCAACAGAAATACACAGAAGCAGACTGCAAGGGTTCATAGAAAATGGAACACTTAAGTTTATTTTTGAAGCAAAACCTTTTGAAATCCATGCATAGAGCTTCCTAATCCACCGTCCGCAGGAACTCTTGGAGAGCCTTCATGTAAGAGGCACATTATCTTTCCACTGCGTTTTTCCAGGAGTACTCTGTGTGTGTGTATTAGATATGATACAGATATAGACACAGATGATATATAGATACCAGAACCAAGGGTCAGTTGACACAACAAAAGACACAGAATGGCAGTGCCATTCTGTACTTTCATTCTCTGACTCAATCTTTTATTTTCTTAATTTATTTGCATGCATTTCATAAATACAACTTTAGGAACATAGTAATTCTTCCCACCGCACCCGTCCTCCCAGCCTCACTCCTCCCTCTCTTCCTCTCCCTTCTCCTGTCTTGTTTTTCACTAACATCTATTAGGGCAGCTCTGTGATATGCTACTGCACCTCCCTACTGGGCCTGCAGGGGGAGTTGCACATTCCGGTGTTGGGCGCTCCGAGAAGCCCAAGGACTGTCCCTTCTGGCCAACTCTAGTGCCCTCTCTCCGTGGGAAGATGCATTATTGTGCCCCCAGTCCCCTATTAAAACCCTCTGCCCTCTTGCTGGACACTGCTCTGTGCTCCAACAGCCGCCCCAACTGGATGTCGCTATAGTCGGCAGGATCCAGAACGCTGCAGCTGTGTGTCCTCGAGTCTCGCCGAGATTTGCTATGAAGCGGCTGAGGTTCGGGTTTTGTGCTCGGGTTCTGTGGCAGCTGCCTCGCTCTGCGGGAGTCCAGCGCACGTGTGAGTTCCTCAGACACACACAGACCCCTGTCCTTGGCCCAAGCTTCTGCGCCTGGAGTCAAGGTTCCCTCAGGACGTCCCTTTCCCAGGAGGCCTCCAGCAAATAAGCCCTGAGGCCACTGCCTCTCCCCAGACCTCTCCAGATGTTTCTGATTCCCTGGGTGAGCACAAGAGTTCGCAGGGCCCCAGGGGACTTCACTCCGAAGACCACACTGCCGACTAGCCGAGCAGAGGCGTGGATCTTCCCGTTGCCTTCTCAGGTAGTGCCGTGTTGGTTCTCTGATGATGCACCCCCAGCCTCTGCTGTCCGTGAGAAAGCTCCTGCACTGTGGTGGCAACTGGCGGCGCTGGGTGCTTCTCTGTTTGTGGTCACTGTTCCGCACATGCTCAGTGATGATGGACTTCCATCCGCGCATTCGTGCACGTGTCCAGTACTCTGTGAGCTTCTGCTCCGTATACACAGAGCACGACGCAACCTGCCCTCAAGGAGTGCACAGGGTGGTTGAGAGGTCAGATGCTCATTTATCAGAAGTAGGCACACATGGGCTCAGCGCTGCTGTGCAGGGGGTCAGGCAGCTTCCTGCAGTGCCAGCATCCCGTATGGTCACTGGTTCAAGTCTCGGTTGCACCATTTCTGATCCAGCTCCCTGCTGATGTGCCTGGGAAGGCAGTGGGAGATGGTCCAAGTGCTTGGGCCCCTGCCCTTACGTGAGAGACTCAGTCGAAGCTCCTGGCTCCTGGCTTCAGGCTGGCCATTGTGGCCATTTGGGGAAGTGGGCCAGCGGATAGAAGATTTCTCTCTTCCTCTGTCTGTAACTCTGCCTTTCAAATAAATAAATCTTTGTTTTTAAAAGACACAGTAATGCGCGAAACACAAATCCCCTCTGTGGAATTTACATTTGAATGAGAGGTGTGTACTGCATGCAATAAAGCATCAGAGGACAGCTGCTATCAGAGAATTCTGGGGAGAACCCAGCAGGGACAAGAAGAGGAATGATCCTATGGGGAACCGGAGGAGACTATGGGGAGGCTCCCTGGAGGAGGCGGCCCTTGAGTGAAGTCTTGACGGAGGAATAGGTACTGGGAAGCCAGGGTGAACAAGAAATGGATTTGAAGGCAAGCGTGCACTGTGAGCAAGGGAGATGGCTGGCCGGCAGACGAAACCGAGTGGACTGCAGACTGGACACTGGGGTGTCTGGGGCCTCAGGAGCAGAGGGGAGAGGAGGGCACCCTGGGAAGAGAGGAGACAGTGACACCTGCAGAGGTCTGTGTGTACAGGGCCTCATGGCGAGGAGGCTCCCTAGGACCGAGCCTGAGGGCGAACCGAACCTCAGGTGCTGACACCTCATCAGGGTGCAGTGCCCAGGAGGAACCAGGAGCAAGAAGAAGGACGTCATTACGCAGCTGGCTGCAGCCTGGTGACAAAGCGGCCTGCTCGGCGCGACAGGCATCTTTGCAGAAGCCCTGGGAACAGCAGGGGAGGCAGACAGGGCACTTCATCCACGGCTTCTGGAATGCTCGGTCAATACGTGCCCCCCGGGTGCTGATTCCGGCGTTTCTGAGTTGTCCGCACTAGGCAGGTGGACCCTGCAGTGTCTGGAGCCTGGACACAGCAGGGAGGCCCGTGGGCAGGTGGCCATACAGGCCCCGGGCGGATGGGGTGCTGCCACACCGTGTCAATCAACAGTTGTGGTTTGTGGTAGCAGTGCAGGCAGAAGCTGGCTCCAAACCCGGGGGACACTTCAACATGCGGCTAGGGCGGCCCCAGCTGGGAAACAAGGCAAAGGCTCCAAGACAGGACAGCGTCTAAACTGAATCGGCTACAAAGCCTTGGAAGGAGTTTTCATCCAGGGAGTAACAAAATCAAATTTCCCTTTTAGAAGGACCACTCCCGCTGCAGAAGGCAGAATGGTTTCAGAACTTCACAAAGAGTGGCACATGCACCCACAGGGAGATTTTAACAGCTTCATTTTTAAAAAACACACATTAGATGTATATGTGTGTGCATTCTATAGGTATTCATTTAGACAGAGCAATATCAACTTTTTTTTATTTTTTATTTTTTTGACAGGCAGAGTGGACAGTGAGAGAGACAGAGAGAAAGGTCTTCCTTTGCCGTTGGTTCACCCTCCAATGGCCAACACGGCCGGCGCGCTGCGGCCGGCGCACCGCGCTGATCCGATGGCAGGAGCCAGGATCCAGGTGCTTCTCCTGGTCTCCCATGGGGTGCAGGGCCCAAGCACCTGGGCCATCCTCCACTGCACTCCCTGGCCACAGCAGAGAGCTGGCCTGGAAGAGGGGCAACCGGGACAGAATCCGGCGCCCCAACCGGGACTAGAACCCGGTGTGCTGGCGCCGCTAGGTGGAGGATTAGCCTAGTGAGCCGCGGCGCCGGCCAATATCAACTTTTATATACTGAATGGAGTCACTGGAAGCTAAAGAGATGTGGTAAGTCAACGAGAGGAAGGTAGAACATTCTGGATTAGACTAGAGTTCGTATGAACAGCTGGGAGAGAGGACCCAGGCGGGTGCAAGGACACAGCGTAAGAAGAGGAGTGCATCAGAGCAAGGTGGAGACTGTCACGCACCCTGGGGGCCTCGGAGAGAGATCGCAGAGCGCTGTGCTAACAGCGGGAAGGTAAAGCATCCCTGTGAGCTCAGCCTGCGGCCCCGCCCCTGCGGTTCCACACCCCAGCCCCTGGGCTCAGTGCAGAGAGGACAAGGTTCCGAGCCGCCAACCGGCGCCGCAAAGCCACGTGCGCATGAGCTCCGCAGGGCGCCAGAGGGCGGCGCTCCGCAGCGTGTACCGACCGCTCCACACAGTGAGAACCGCAGGGCCCAAGGACAGCCGGCCCGGCATTGCCAAGAGGGCAGCCGACCGGCTGGTGGGAGGTTCTCGTGGGAAGGAGCCCAGGCCACACTTGGCCCCCGGCCTGATGAGTCAGCACCCCAGCTGCTGCTTGCTACTCACCACAAAACTGCACACGTTTGGAAATTTGGTGACCTGTGGAGTTTCGGTTTTAATCAAGATGATCTGGGCATTTGCTTTCCTGGCAAAGAGCTGTTTCTGGGTGTTTTCCGAAATTGTGTGCAGGGAATACCCTTCACCTCGGGTTTCCACAACTGGCACATTCGGGGCATGGTAGGATGAGCACACACACCAAAATAGACTGCCCCGCAGACCGCGCAGGCGCAGAGCCAACTGGAGCCCGCAGAAGACTTTCTCTCCCTCCCGCCCTCACGCCCCCTCTGTCACGTGCGCAGTGTGACAGTGGGAAATCATTTCTCTGGGGTTCTCTCAATCTTCAAAAGAGGGGAAGGGGCGGGTCCTTAGCCTAGCATTAAAGACTCTGATTTAAAAAGAGATTTTATCTATTTCAAAGTCAGAGTTACAGAGAGGGAGAAAGAGAGTGAGAGAGAGACACAAAGAGAGAAAGTCTTCTATTCACTGGCTCACTCCCAAATGGCCATGGTGGCTAAGGCTGGGCCAGGCCCCAGCCAGCAACCTGGAACACCATCTGGGTCTCTCACATAGGAGGCAGGGGCCCAGGCACTTGCCCGCCTTGGCACATCAGCAGGGAGCTGGATTGGAAGCAGAGTAGCTGGGACTCGAACTGGCACTCACATGGGATGCTGGCATCATGGGCGGCAGGTTTAACCCACTGCGCCATGATGCTGCCCCAAGATGCTGATTTAGATAGAAGTGCCTGGATCCAGACACCTGGCTCTGGCTCCTAACTCCAGCTTCCTGCTAAAACAGAACCAAGGAAGCAGCACTGATGGCTCAAGTGACTGGGTTCCTTCCTCCCACCTGGGAGACCTAGGGCAGCTCGGCTCCTGGAGGCTGCCCGACATTCTTTCTGTGTTTCCACCATAACGGCACCTTGTAGGCCAACAGGAGCCAATCTGCTGCAGCTTTGAATCCCTCCATTTTTTTCATCTCCTATCTATAGTCCCATAAAGGCTCCCCTGATTAGACGAGGCCCACCCCACTCAAGGAAAGGGTGTTATACGCAACAAGAATAACAGGGGTGAGAATCTCGAAGCTGTGTCAGAATCCTGCCAACCACGGCCCCAAATCATGAGGCCGACTTCAGAGACCACAGAGTCTAGATCTCCACCTATGAAAACATCCAGGATAACCAAAGATGTGAGATCATTACTTGCTCTTCCACGTTCAGGAGCAAGAAAGAAAAGACTGGTTGAGAAAGGGGAAATAGCTGTAGCCTTTAAAAAAAAAAATGAAAGGACAATTTTCCCTCCCTTGTACCAGTAGAGAAATGCACTAAGGACTTAGTTTCCTGGACTCAAATTTAGCTGAGTGCCAGCTGTCTGCCAGGCGCTCTCAAAGAGAAATGGAGGGACCAGCATTGGGTGCAGTGGGTACAGCCGATGTTGGCATCCCACATGGGAGCCTGTTTGTGTCCTGGCTGTGCCCTGATCCAGCTCGATGCTAATGGCCTGGGAAAAGGAGTAGAAGATGACCCAAGAGCTTGGGACCCAGGGTGAAGCTCCAGACTTCTGGCTTCAGCCTGGTCCAGCCCTGGCCACTGAGGCCATCTGGGAGGGTGAACCAGCAGATGGACGTTCTCCCCGCCCCCCTTCTCTCTTTCTTTCTCTCTCCCTCTCTGTAACTGTTGTTACTATTTCTTCAACTTTTACCTAATTCTGAAATTATTTTAGGAGGAAACATTTCAAAATAAACAAAAAATAAGAGATTGGAATTCTGGTCCTTTGCCTACCACTGTAGATCCTTGGGAAACTCTCTGAGCCCTCAGATTCCTCTCCTATTAAATGAAGGCGTTCAAAGAGATGGGCATAAAAATACCTTACAAATAAGGAACTAACCCGAAATAAAGTATTTAATAGCATTTTGGCATGTGTTATCTCTTAATCCTTAAAAAAACAAGGAAACAACACAACCAAGCAAGAAATCTGAAGCCAAGAGGAGCTGTGCCATCATTACACGTCACGTGTCGTGGAGCAGAGGCTGAACCCGGTTCTGTTCGGTTCCATGTGTCACGCTCTTCCCGCTACACCGGATCTGTCACTACGCTGATAACATGAAGAAGGATGCCAGCCACTGGACAAGAAAAGCCAAAGACTTTGCAATCGAACAGGAAATGCGGCCAAGAGCAGATACAATCTCAAACACAAAACCACAAGACTTCTACAAACACTGTCAACACAGGCTCAGTTCCACCAGGAACCGGCCCTCGAATCTTCTCTTCTTTGTCAATAACTGCTTGCTACCACGCAAACGGCCGACAGACCAGATCATGTGTCTCTCTCTTTGGAAGTGAAAGTGTAAACAGGAGTGGCTGTACAGGTGGCTTCCGAGACACTGTGCGTGCCATGAAGATAGGTCCCTTGTCACCTTGAGATGGCTCATTTGCCATCTGTGCTGGCAAAGCCTGGAGCTCTATGTTCTACAAGTGCAGGGCCAGCTTTCCCTACCTTGGCCCAAGGCGTGTGTCCCTGAGCACTGCATTTCCATAGGCGTGAGTGTGAGTATTGCACACCACAGCTAAACCCTCCAACCCCAACCATCCTACAGGCACAGATAACTTCAAAGTTTTTCATCCAGCAAGTTATTAAGTTACACCCCCAAATCACCATCTGGCTGGGCGATTTCCCAAGGGGGTGGGGTCTCCTGGCTCTTCTTGAGTTACATCAGCTTGGATGTCAGTCCCTGATGACAGCCACAGAGACGCTCTCTGCCTCCCGGTTTGCTCCAAGCCCTCCCTTCCCCATATCTCAGCCAGGTTTCCATTGCATTTAAGGGAATGGGGATGAGGTGGATGTGTCATTTATGGGACACCCACTAGGAGCCAGCCCCTCTTCTGGGCATTTTCTGCATCGAGCTCATGTAAGTTTCAAGATCAACCTGTACTAGGTGTTCATGTGCTCTCTGTACAGATGAGGAGAGTCGAGTGACATAATCCAGGTAGTGGTATTCCTTAAAGCCAAGGCAGAGGTTCAAATACAAGGTTGCCTGGCTTCTAACTATGCTTTCCACAGAAATCAAAATCTCTCATCTTCTTGCCTTTGGTCTCTCCAGCTGCTCCTCTCCACAAAATCTCCCCACATTTGTTACAAACTGGCAGTCTTGCAGGTGGAATTCTCCTTGATTCAGGCACAGAAAGGTGCTCCCTGCCACCTGCCATTGCCCAAACAGCCCCCTACTCATCCAGGGGCAAGATGGCAGCTGCCATATACCAGTGCCCAGGACGTCCCTCCAGGCCTCCTCCAGGAACCTTCCACGTTGTCTCTGGGTTCTGGCTCTTGGCCAGCCACTCCACTCTGATGTCCTGGTCAGACTGCCCGATCCTGCATGCTGACTTCTGGTCTTGGCTCCCTGCCCCGCTCAGGAATACTTGCCATCCATCCCTGTCCAATGCCACTGCCTCTGTGTTTCCTGGAAGGAGCTGGGATGATGGAGCAAGACAGACCTCACTAGAAACCACAGAATCCCAGAGTTTCTGGGTGGGGGGCTGCTTTAAGGATACCCCAGGGAACAGGACACCAGGTCACACACACTCTCGGTCCTCACAGGCACACTGACTGGGGCCACTGTGCACCCACGCAGAGAAGGAATCAGGGCTGGAGGAGGAGGGAGTGCCACACAGCAGACACAGAGCTTGGTGGTGGTGATGGGGGGAGAACGCTTTGCATGGTGCCCACCAGGGGCCCTGCTTGCAGGAACTTTTCTGGGAGGCTGTAGGGCTGTGCCACATCCCACCCAGCTGTCTGTGGGCCCTGCTCCAGCTGTGCCTGGACCTGCATGTGCTTACAGGAAAACACCTGTGCTGGGCTCCGGCCAGCATGCCCCAGCCCTGACTGTATGGGTGCTAAAATGACCACTATGGATTAAGCAGCAACACAGTGCCAACTGCTCTAAAGGTAAGTGTGTGTGTGTGTGTGTGTGTTTGTATCTCTGTGTGTATCTATCTAAGCTCATCGTTTTAAATAACTTTAATACATACATCATCTCATGCGTGTATGTAAAGCTCACTGAATCACTGAAGACTGGCAATGTGCCAACAACTCTTCTAAACATTGTATAGAGAGATACGCTCTCATGTACATATGCATATGACCTCATTTAAATATATATCTATACATCAGTCGGGTGTGGGCTTTGAGGCACAGCAGGTTAAGCTGCCACTTGGGATGCCCACATTCCATATCAGAGTGCTAATTCCAGTCCCGGCTACTCCAGCTTTCTGTTAATGCACTTGGCAGGCAGTGGAAGATGGCCCAAGTACTTGGGTTCCTGCCACCCACATGAGAGACCTGCATGGAGTTCCTGGCTCCTGGCTTTGGCCTGGCTATTGCAAGCATATGGGAAGTGAACTAGCAAGTAGAAGATTTGTGTGTGTGTGTCTCTCTGCTTCTCTATCACAGTTTTTCAAATAAATAAAACTTTAAAATATATATATATCTTCCATATGTTTGTATAAATCTCATATACACAAAACCTTACATATATATTTATGGATATCTATAAACCACTAAATACACACTATGTTCCAACAACTGTTCCAAGAATATATAATAATGACATACAATCTAATTTATATGACTATACATATTGAATCATAATTTATATAAGATCTATATACATATGTATGAAAATCACATTTAATCAATAAACACTGACTATATGTTAGCAACTTATCTAAATACCATATATACATCAATTTATATATATCACATATAGAAACATAATTTAATCATTAGAAATGACTACACACCAACACCTATTTTATTATATGATCTAATTTAATATGTCAAAGTCATTTATTTAATACATCTCCCACATATACAGCTATGTATAGGTATGTATCTGTGTGTGAATCTTTAATTACTCAAGAAGTCCCTAGAAGGAGGCATAGTACTTAACCTCAAAGGTTGCATAGCCTGTGCCACAGATCTCGGTTGGGCTCCCGGTGCCCCTACCCAGGCCAGCTCCCCTACCGTTCAGGGAGGCGCAATTCCAACTTTCCCTCTGCCCAGGCCCCAAGCCGCAGGCTCGCCCTGGCCTCCGACTCCATAACCAAGCCACCTGAAAATCCTGGTCTGTCTTCAAAGCGGTGCCAGGATTTTACTCCTTCTCACCACCTCAACCCTAATTCACACCTCTGTCCGGGGCAGAGGGACAGCCCCAGGTCTCCTCTTGGCATCCTTGCTTCTGCCCACGCTGCACTTTTGCCTGCTGTCAAGAAGTGGACCTGTGAGAGCACAGGGAAGCCCAGGCTGCTCCACTCTCACGCTGAGGGACTCCCATCTCGCTGGGAGTGGAAATGCAAGTCCTCACCCCTCGGGCCCGCAGCTTGAACCTCTCATATGGAGAATCGCCCACACGCTGAAACCACCACTCTTGCAAGGGCCTGAATAATTTCGAGATGTGATTCGTGTATCTCATCTTTAGTAAGAAGGGTTTGTAAGGTTTTGTTTTGGGGACAACCGTGCTACCCACCACGACTCCCACACACACCCAGAAAGTCAAGCAAGAGGCCTCACTTTTACTTTTAAATGCACTCCCAGAAACCTGGGGTACGCTGTGGCCTGGGGTCTGACTCATGCCTGAGGAACTTAAGGGACCAGAGCCTGGGGCTGATGAGTCAGAATTCACCTGCACCTCCTGCCTGTGCTGGGCAGAGGATGTGAGAGTGTTTCTCATGACCCATTTGTGGGCCAGGCAGGCAAAGGGCTGGCTGAGGGAATTCTCCTGCCCCCAGCGGCCAGCAGACCTCAGCTGGCACAGCAGGCGGTGGACCACCAGACTCCTAGGGCCTGGAGAGGAAATGAGAGTTCAGTGACGTGGAAGTCATTTCCAGGGGTGAGGAGCTTACCAAGAAGCCCAAAGGTGAGAGTCAGGTGTGAACATCTACCTCTCTGAAGCCCACAGAAAGAACCCCCTCCAACAAAGGTACCCATCATGTAAGATCTTCCCCCTCTTCTGATAGTGAGGATGAGGGAAGCCTCAATCTTTTTTTTTTTTTAAAGATTTATTTATTTATTTGAAAGGCAGAGTTAGAGAGAGAGAGAGAGAGCGAGCGAGCAAGTGCTCCCCCATCTGCTGGTTCACTCCCCAAATGGCCACAACGGCCAGAACTGTGCCAGTCTGAAGCCAGGAACCAGGAGCTTCTTCCAGGTCTCCCACGTGGATGCAGGAGCCCAAGCACTTGGGACATCCTCTGCTGCTTTCCCAGGTGCATTAGCAGGGAGCTGGCCTGGAAGTGGAGCAGCCAGGACTCAAACCAGTGCCCACGTGGGATGCCACACTACAGACAGTAGCTTTCTCTGCTGCGCCACCGCACTGGCCCCGATGCCTCAATCTAGAGTGAAGCTGGGAGCAATGTTTCCTCCACAGGAACACAGTCATTGCTGATTGCTGAAGGGGGACCGTGTCTGTGACTGCGAGGAACTATGACCTGGGAGCCATGGGTCCAGATCCAGGGCTACGGAAGGCCTGCTCCACGCAGCAGACTTGAGAGGCCCAAAGGCTACACCCCATTACTGCCTGTTCCTTGTGTTCCTTTCTCCTATTCACCATGACACCATGTCAAAGCCAATCTAACAGACAGTCAGAATAAGAAGTCTTGGGGCAGGCATTAGGCACAATAGTTGATGCCAACTGGGATTACTGGAGAGCCTGGGTTCAGGTCCTGGCTCTGCTTCCAATTCCAGCTTCCTGCTGGTGTGCAGCCTGGGAGGCAGTGGTTATGGCTCAAGTACTTGGGTCCCTGCCACCCCTATGGGAGACAAGGACTGAGTTCTTGGCTCCCGGCTTCATCTTGGTTGTTGTAGGTATTTGGAGAATGAACCAGTGGACGGAAGATTCTCTGTCTGTCAAATAAATAAAATGCCATCAATTAAGACCGTTTAAAGGAAGCAGAGACATTGGTTTAAGAAAAAAAAAAAAAACACCAAAAGCAAAACGAGAAGTCTTATACACGTGGATGTTGCATTCAGAAACATTTGAAGGGCCTGGTCTAATCCGCTGGAAGGAACCTGAGAAGCTAGGAGAGAAGGACATTGCAGGTGGGACCTTGGCCACTTATCGAGGAGGAGTCGGGGCCATGAAGAGAGGGCAAGGAGGCACGAAAAGCAGCCAGGTAGCCACTGCTGTCACCACCGGAAACCCCAGGTGTCTCTGCCTCAGGGGGCCCCAGGCATCTCTCTGCTCAGAAAGCACAGAAGCTGACCGTGAACTTTATGTACAGGCTGCAGAAACACAAGCAAATGGAGACGAAGTTTTGACCTTTTTATTCAAAGCAGCTTCTCACAATGTATAAATACTGCATATTAGCACACATGAAAAATACAACTTCTAAGGCACCCAGAAATGTGTTCATACACGTTACAGGACCATTCACAAAGAGAGTGTACGATTTGTTCTAGACAGTCAGCGTTTGATAAACCAGAAGATTATTACCCTCAGTACTGCACCCAGTCTCGGTAAATATTTACAGCATGGTGAGAAAGGGTCGGCTGTACCTGCTTTATAATTCTATGAAGTACCCATACTTACAAATATTCAGAACTAGTGAAAGACTCTCCCATGATAATCCGGCAAAACAAAACAAGTAGCCTAATCTGCAAAGGTCTCCGTGGGTTTTGGTGTGGGTGCTACATCCATGATCAAGTCCAAGCACTCCTAGGGTGGGCTGGGTAAGTTTTTGGTAGCCTGCTTCATTATCAGAAGTTTGGCAATAAGCCTTACCAATAGAATAGCACTCCTTCAGCATCAATCTTTTTTAACTGGTTAATGGATTAATGCTTTCCTCATCATGAGGACGGAGCATCACCCTGTATGAGAATGGAAGAGAATTCTTCTCACGCCAAACAGGAATCGGAATGTTGTGACAATGAAGAACAAGAGGAGGGAGAAATCTGGCAAGTGCAGGATCCCAGTACTCAGTGTAGACACATCTGCAAAACTCACACTGGAGGCTCATCGTCTACACTGCTCAGATACCCTGCAGGGAGGCCAGCCTCCACTTTTGATGATACGAATCAAGGCTCAAGACTACACAGCAGAAACATCCACCTGAGATCCTGAGTTCCAATCTTGGAAACTCATCTTTCAGAGCCTTCTCAATGTGACAACCAGTCCCTCTGTCTGGTCAGCCAGGGGGAGGAGCATGAGATGGTGGCAGTGAGCATCGTCTCTGTGCCCTCAAGCCTGCACACCCCTGTCTAGATGTGCCCACACTCCATGGAACTCATGCTTTGTTGGAATAATGAAATTCTTTGGTCCTTGGTTTTAGGAAAGGCAATATTTTCACAATCCTGTCAATGTAGACATTGGCAAATGACTTCAAGCTGAGACTAATGGCACAGGGACAAATTAAATACTACATGGAAAACTCGACACCCTCCAAACTTCCCAGAGTCAACTAAATGAGCTCCAGCATCAGGCCAGATGTTGGGCCAATGAGGTGCGGTCAAACAATAGCCCCAGAGCTGAAGCTTAAAACTATACATTGGTTTTCCTGACTTCCACACACACTGCAAAATGTGGAGCAAATCTCCAATCATGTCTGTTCATCCGGCATTAAGAACACTTACTAGACATGAACCACACTCTACTCCTAGACTCAAGAGCCCATATAAAGTATTGGGCAGGAGAATCAAGTAGCTGGTGACTCCTGAAGACTAGTCAACCCAAATGAACTGCAATTTCTTTGAAAATTAAGTCCAAATTCTAGTTGGTTCTATTAGATCCCAGACACCACACCACCCATGAGTTCTGTTCCACCAAAACAGTCCTGGACACACCAACTCGGTTTGCTGTGTATGTTCCGCATCTGGCTTGCCTACTGTCCTGCTAAACTCCAGTTTAGTATGGCTTGGCACACACAGTTCATTGGTAAGACAATGAGGACGCGTGGGGATGCTTGATTATGTAACTAAAACTGACTCTCCGATTGTCCACACAGTAAGACTCAAATGTAAACTTTGTTAACATTTCTCAAGGAGTGCTGACCTCAGCCAGACTGGACATTTCCAAGTTATCCATCAGGACGCTGGGGCTCAACCACCAAGTCACAAGCGGGAAATGCCATTTGTTCAGAACAAACGATGGACCAGCAGTCCTCCCTATGACCATGTGTAAACCATGTGAATAGTACGAAAAGTGGCTCCAGAAGTACCTGTCCTTGGTCCAGTCTGACGGCTAGCCAAAGACAGTCGCCAAGGTGTCTATGTGGTCCCTGCCGCCATCAACTCAACCAAACTCTCCAGGGTAGCCATGGATTGCAGACTGCACTGAGTCCAACAACACGGCTTACACTGCACTGAAGAAACAACCCGTATTACCCTTTAATAGTTTATTTTTGCAACTCGCTTAAGGCTCTGTTCACAAACTCCATCAACTGCCACACAGTGAGAATTTATGGGGAGATCTGAAACTACATTTGTAGTTGTAAGGGATGGGAAATTTACTGATCCTAATGGTAAGGCTTATTCACAAACTCAACACATTTCCAAATTATATACGTCGAACTCAACAACTTCAAGGAAAAGAAAATTAACCTGCTCTCTCAGAATTTAAGAGCACTAGATTCTAATAACAATAATAATAATAAAAACATTGGCACCAAACCAGTATGCTATTTCTTGAAAGAACGGGTGATATTAATGGAAAAGATTGCCTAAAACGCATATCCTAACTTACCACAGAAATATAAAAGTTTATATTCTGAAAATATATATACTGTATTAAAGTCTGTAAGCATTTCAACCAAAATTTGCAGAAAGAACTAAGCAACACTTATCTACAACAAAAATATACATGCAAGACAACCCCAATGGTTTCCCTTAAATATCTACAAAGGCAAAGTGTAGATTTTTAAAGATTATACAAAACCATTTACAGAGAATAAAATAAAATACTTAAGAAATCTCATTTAGAGTCTTAAATACTGTGTATATTAGTGAGAATGTGTAGACTAATATATACAACAGACCTAAGTATCTGAATACAGAAACACAGAAGAGAAGCAATTCTGCATTTTAAATATTCACTTAGGGAGATTTGCAGATGTTTCTATTTGTTTCTCTTTGTTAAAAAAAAATCTCCACAGAAACTAGATTGGAAAATTGCATGAATGTGACCAAACTCCAAATTATTAAAAAAAAGTACAAACTTTTTAAAAAGTTCTTTTCAAAGGTTGTAAAGTTTTTTAAACCAACAATTAATAATGGAAAATGCAATTCAACATTTAATCAAGGCTATTTTTAAACACAGATACTCCAAGATATAGTTGCATTGTTCAAAGACTATTATGATTATTATTTTTCCGTCCTCAAGCTAAGCTTCATATGGGAAAAACTTATTTTCATGCTTCAGAGAGAACATGTCCTAGTTTTACTCTGTGCCAAACAAGAACAATATTTTAAATCAATTCTCTTCCTACCTTCTCGTCATTATCCAATTTCATTTTTAGTAAGTGATATTGAGGGTTTTTGTGCACAAACATTTTTTCTAAACTGGAAGGGACACATGAGTACATCCACTCCACGCTGTGGCTTCTAGATGGTGAGGAAGTATGACCACTTTAAAGAGAGTCGTGCAAAACTCCTCCTGGAACAAGGCTGTTAGCTCAGATGGTCCCACTGCAAAACACCAGGAGTCAGCCGTCACCAGCGGCTGGGACGGAGAGGGACAGTCTAATGCACAGCTAATAGGAGGACGAGGTGCAGACCAGGGAGGTAACACCCCACCCCACCCCGGCTTCCACCCCTGGCTGCCGTCCAGAATTCCAAACCCAAAGGCAAGTCTGGGATGGGGTTGCCAAGACCAGCTACGACTCCTCGGTGACCTGACCAGGCTTCAGGAAGGAGCAGATCCAGGGTGAAGGGGAGGGGTGGGGGGCAAGGAAGGCTAAAGAGACGGAGAAAAAGGGTCCCGTGAGTGTAGCGAGAGCACGGGACAGAGAAGAGAAAGTCTGAGGAGCCCTGTCTCGAGAAGGCTGTTAGCATAAACCCTGATCTAATCCCAAATCAATTTACTCTAAATTACCTGGATTTTACTGACACACTGTCAAAACAACTATCCTGAAAATGAGAAACTCAGAGGTTCAGCGCACCCTGTAGCAAACAGATTCCACCAAGTTTTGCCCAACTGGTAGAGTTCCCTCATTGAATCGCTGTCTTGCAAAACAGCCCTTCGTACCCAGAACCTACAAACGAATTCCTCCCTAGCACTGTTCTCACGCTGCCACTCCAGTCGTCAGAGAGCCTTACAGAGTGCAGATATGGACCTGCCGACGCACGCAGAGCTCCGACATTCCCGTTCTTTCTGCAGGGAACAAAGGCGGATACTGATCAAAAGGAATTTCTAAACATCTCCTTCCATTTCCACCGTCCACCAGGAACAAGTGGCTGCTCCGTGCCGGCTGCCCATGGCCAGGATGCAGAGGCTGGAGGAGGACGGATGACGAGTTCCCTGTGGGCTTCCTGAAGGGGAGAGGCGCTCTGTAGGGGGAACCATCTGAAGGATCAGGAAACACAAGATTTGCCGTTTGGGGGACCTCATCCCTACCTCTACCCAAACTGTTCTTTGAAACTCAACGCTCAGGGCTACAGGTCCCTGACTCCTGTCCTTCCCAGTACACCTGCTCACCTGCAGAGAGAACAGAGGATGAGAGACAGACAGACACGGGGGCGGGAGGGGCGACTCGCAGGGAAAGAGGAGGAGGGGTGAACAAAGGGAGTGCTCAGGGTGCCCTGGGAATGATAGAATCCCAGCACCCTGAGTATCCGACTTTCTCTGGGTGCCTGACCCCTAACGGATCAAAGCCCCCATGCAGAGTGATCCTTCCACTTCCCTGCTCTAACCTTGAAGTTTACATCTTTGTCTTCAGAAAAAGCCAAAACCAACCCATGCTCCCTGCGGCTGACCTGCTGGCTTCAGTCTGAAGGTCTGCACACACAGGCGGGGCTCCTGCAGCCCAGGGGCACTGGGGCTGGGGGACCCCCTCCCTGGTACTGCGCCCTCACGAGGATACACAGCCAGAGAAAAGGACGGGCCCTCTGGCTTCTGGGGCAAAAACACCAGACCTGCTACAGACAGCTCTGTGGAGCGGGAATGCATCCCCACCTCCCTGAAGGCCCAACATGGGAACCACTGCCCATGTAGAAGAAACAGTCTCTGAAATCCAGACATTGGCCCCCAAAGAAAAAAGTCTCACTCCAGACACAGTGCCTTCCCTAGCCGGTGGGACCAGTTCCCCGCCCCTTCCTGAAACAGTTAGGGACCATCTGGGCTTGGGCAGCCCTTTATCTCCCTAAGGACAGCAGAGAGAAAACACTTGCACAGCTTCTCCTAAGCACCAGCCTAAAGAACTGGTATTTACGGCATTACAGCTGAGAACCGTTTTACATGCCCAGGATCTGAGGCACAGCTATGCCTTTATCCACAGAAATCCTTCTGTTTTCATCTCTCTGAATTCCATGTCTGTGTGGTTCATTGCTAGAATGCACCAAGCAGCATGTACCTTGTATGGGATTTGGTCCAGGGCGCTATGGAAATACGATCTGCGTGAACAACAATCATAATATAGAAACAAAAATAAATAAATAAGTCTGATTAAAGGAAAAAAACCCATTTTCCTAGTAGTTCATGTTTTTGCAAAACTAGCTTTACATATAATACACATAAATTATCAGAATTTCCACATACATTGTTTTAAAAATATATATTTAACAAAACATTTCTAAATGTACAATATCTGGGTTTGTAAATCACTCAATTGGGTTTCAAGACCAAGCCCTAAGAGTCACACAGATTTGCGTCGGAGAGGAGACTGAAGCCAGGTCTAAACCATCATTGTGCTCATCAGTCTGGAAATCCCCCACCTTCCTCCCCTGGTAGCCCAACCGCACTGAACCGGAGAGCGTCCTGCCGGCCACATCTCCCAGTCAGAGGCACTGTGTAGACACAGCCTGAGTCAGAAGGAGAGGAAGCGGCCTGCCCCTGCCCGGACCACGGGGGTGCATTTCAGCAAGTGGGGAGAGGACGGCGGGACCCGGCCCTGGGGAGCTCTCTGGCCAGCGGGGCGGGGACACGGGGGAGGCCAAGTACGCTGCATTTCCCACTGCTACACAAAATCAAACCGATGCGGAACAACCAAAGGACATGAGGACACGGACACAAGCCTACGAATAGAGAGACACCTTGACAAGCTCCTTGGCTGAGGCAGACGCTGGGCTCTGAGTTCAGCGACGCAGGGCAGAGCTGGGGCAGGTGAGCCAGGCTCTTCAGACTTCATAGATTTTGTCCTGCAGGTAGCTGAACAGCGAGTCCAGGCCTTTGGACGAGCTCCACAGCTGCTTGAGCATGACGCATTCCTTCTCGTTCACATCCTCAAGCACCGGCTTCAGGAAGCTCCGCACCAGGCATTTGGATTCCTCCAGCACCTGCAGGGGACGCACAGACTGGGTCAGCCAGGTCGCAGCGACTCTGCCCAGCTCCACTACTGGCCCGCCCAACTCAGTCTACTGGTCAGCCCAACCGGGCCTACTGGTCAGCCCAACCGGGCCTACTGGTCTACCCAACTGGGCCTACTGGTCAGCCCAACTCGGCCTACTGGTCCACCCAACTCAGTCTACTGGTCAGGCCAACTCAGCCTACTGGTCAGCCCAACCGGGCCTACTGGTCTACCCAACTGGGCCTACTGGTCCACCCAACTCAGTCTACTGGTCAGCCCAACTGGGCCTACTGGTCAGCCCAACTCAGTCTACTGGTCAGGCCAACTCGGCCTACTGGTCAGCCCAACTCAGTCTACTGGTCAGGCCAACTCGGCCTACTGGTCAGCCCAACTCAGTCTATTGGTGTACCCAACTGGGCCTACTGGTCAGCCCAACTGGGCCAACTGGTCAGCCCAACTGGGCCTACTGGTCAGTCCAACTGGGCCTACTGGTCAACCTCTCTGTATTCAAAGTCAGGAGGCTGCATCTGTTAGCCCGGGCCTTCCTGGTCCCATGTTTCTGGCCCTGCTATGAATTCCAAGGATAGCAAGGTGTTGAGCCCTCAGTTCCTTGGCTGGCTAGATGGGGTTCATGTTATCCCAGACCACCAGAGCCTTGTCTTTGACCCAAGGGTGATATAAACACAGTCCCATTTTCAATAGGTGTCTTGAAAAAAACCCTGAAGAACACTATTTTAGCCTCTCCATACCTCATTCTCTGATCTGTCAGGAAGAATGACATGTAAGTTAAGGATCAGTGGGTACACGGGAGAAGAATGGAATAAACCAATGGCTGCCCAAGAATCCACAAAGCCCACCCTAATAGCAGTGCCCCTTTGTCAGGCTCTGTCATAATTATGGTCATAAGCATTGCAATAATGAGCAATAACTGTGATACTCAATCATAAAAATCATAATTGTAGTAATGAATAGTAATAATCACACCAATCATAGTAATAATAATCATAGTAATTAATCATAGCAACCATAGTAACACAGTAATGAGTAATAATTCTAATAACCAGGTAATAATAATGATAGTAATAATGGGAGTACTCAGCATCATTGTGAGTAATAACAAGCACTGAAGTGAGCAGTAATAACCACAGTCATGAGGAATAATGTAGTAACAATACTAACAATGCCACAATGAACTCCAACAACCAACAGGCCCTCGGAGAAGTACTTTTTCCTGAATGCATTCACTGGCCCCCTGGTAAGTCCACAAGCAGGCAGCATTTATAGTCCCCTTGCTAGATGAAGAGCCCAAAGCTTGGTGAAGTAAAGCACCCCAAGGTCGCCCACGACCCCCCGGAGGACAGAGCAGAGAGCCCTGGCTCCGGCTGATCCAACTGCCTCCCCCTGGCAGAGCCCGGCTGGAAGTGAGGCCTCTGAGCCTCCCCCTGCTGGCCTCCTCCACCCTCTGCCGACCTCCAGGCACAGGCTCACATCCTCCCACAGTGCCTGTAGACAGAAGCAGGCAAGGGGAGAGGCCCCCAGCACCAGCAGGTTGGAAGGGGTTACGTAAGATCTTATCCCCTAAACGTGGGCTGGCAGACCCTGACGGCCTCTTTCCCTGGAATCCCTCCTAAGGGCACCATGCCCCAGAGTCCATGGGCTTTGCCCTGTTGGAGTAGACCCCATCCTTGGGAAATTTCCCCAAAGCTCCCAAATTCACAACAGCTGATTTCCTTGCAAAGTTCCTGTCAGCTGGCCTTTCCTAAGAGCCTGCCCGTCCCCTGTGTCGCCTGAGGATCTCTCACTGCCCAGAGTACACACAAAACTCCTCACATCTGTCATCCACCTTCCCGCGTCACTCTGCCCCACGCGGCCCCTTGCAAATGGACCACGAACCACCATGAAACTCCACATCCCCTCACTCCCACTGACCTCTGCCGACAATCCCACAGCTGCCCGACCATGTCCATTTGCCCAGGACTACGGGGGTTTGCTGAGATGCAGGATTTTCAGGGCTACAGCTGAGAGTCCCAGGCAAGGTGAGAGTCGGTCACTCTGGGAATCCACATAAGGAGACGAGCAATATGCGAGGCCGGGACGGGTACGCGGCAGCCTGTGGAGGCCCTCGGTGCCCATCATCCTTAGTCCTCCTGCTGTGCACCCAGGCAGCGGGGTTTGCATGCAGCAGATGCCCGATCACGTGATTCAGGGCTTCCAGAAGGGAAGCGAGAGCACGAGGGCCCCGCAAATCCAGCCCAGCGTTTGTGAAGCCCAGGCCGAGTCCCCAGGGTGTCTGCTCTCAAAGCGCCTGCCTTGGCTGTGGAGTTGGCCTGGGGCTCCAGGAGCAGCCTCTCCTTCACCTCCCTCTGCTGTGCAGAGAGACACTGTCAGAGAGAAAAGCAGCATTCGTATTTCTGATCTATTTTTCAATGCATCACCAGAGTCCAATGGTCTGGTTAAAGGTGCCCAAAGCCCGACGGCTGGCATAGTTGCGGGACAGTGTGCCCGGTCTCTCTGGTCCTCTCTGCACACTTCCATACCTTATCGATCCTTATCACCTATGCTGCTGGGTTCTCTGAGAGCCACGGATATATGGGCTGTCCTGTGTGAGTTTAGATCTTCCTTCTTCTTATTGCATTTTATTCATTTAAAAGTCAGAGTTACAGAAAAAGTGGGGGGGAGATCTTCCATCTTCTGGTTCACTCCCCAGATGGACACAATAGCCAGGACTGGGCCAAGCCCGAGCCAGGAGCCAGGAGCTTCTTCTGTTATCTCCCACATAGATGCAGGGGCCCAAGCACTTGGGCCATCCTCAGCTGATTTCCCAGGTACATAAGTAGGGAGCTAGATTGGAAGAGGAGCAGCTGGGACTCGAACCAACACCCAAATGGGATGCCAGCATTGCATGCAGTGGTTTAACCCATTATGCCAAAAAGCTGGCCCCTAGAACCTCCCTCTAAAGCAGGGTCCCCTCCCCTAGGGTGGGAACTTCTCCTGGGAGGCGTGGTCCAAACAGGACTGATGGAGAATACAGGATTACGCTGAGCCCCTCCCTCTGACTCGCAGTCCTAGAAACAGCATCTGTTACCCTGCACAGGGCCCTTCACCGGCTCCCTGCACGACGCCTGGCAAGTCACTCGGTCTCTCTGAACCTTGCTGCCCCATCTGCAAGGGGGGCCTGTTTAGAGACAAGCCCATGGAGCCACAGGACTCACCACGGCACTGCAGGACGCCATCTCCTTGACCCGCAGCATCACCTCCTGGCTGAAGGTGGTTGGCCAGAAGACCTGCGACACCAGGCCTCTGCTGCACGCCTCCTGCGCCGTGAGCTTCCGCCCGCAGAACAGCATCTCGTTGGCCTGAAAGAGCAAAGAGGGGCAGGCTCAGGGCCCAGGACTCCACCAGCGTCCCTTAGTGCGTCCTGGACCGGCCAAGCACGAGCATCCCTGCTCTCCATGGAGGGACTGGCAGCCTGGGGTTGTGGCAGCCGTGGGACCTGCATGTGTCCGTGCACCTCTTTCTGAGCAGACAGCCCACATCCGCCACTCCATGCTCAAGGGGTGCCACATAGTTAGTGTGGCTTCATCTGCCTACGTCTCCTCCCCATTGCCAGCGACAGACCCTTGGGGAAGGTACCCCGAGCAGGCTGGGTGCACTCCAGTGCCGATGCCACGCTATGGGGATGGGTTTGCAGTGGGTAATTTCTGGCCTGGACAACAAAGCTCTGTGTGTGGCTTCCAGGTGTACGTGGTAAATGGGGAGGAACTTTTCCCCTCTCTGGTTGCAGGCGAACGGCCACCCCCTCCCCACACAGGATCCTCCCTCTGTGCAGAGGTAAGTTCACAAGCAACGCAGAAACAGAGAGAGTGGAAGCTGCTTGAATTCGGGGCCTTCATCTCCCAAGGGATGCTCTCCTGGACATTTCAGTTAGGGAACCATTTATTTGTCCTTATGTTAAGCCAGTTAGAACACTGTCATCATGGGCACCCACAAGGGTCCTCACGATGACCACAAGACCAAGGCAGCAAGGCGTGCCTCGGCCCTGGGCTGGGGACTCCAGTGAGCCCGGGCAGGAGGCAGCCTTTCTTTGGCCCTTGTGACCTGGGCTGCCCTGCAGCCCTCTCCCCAGAGAATTTCCTTTAGCTTTGAAATGCACAGAGGTCACACGTGGATGTGGTCCCAGGCACCGACAGGGCACCTGGCAGTAACCAGCCGACCCGTCCAAGAGGTGACGAATGCTGACACGCAGGGCATCATGGTCGCCCGTGGAACAGGGTCCTTTCCTCCCCAGGGATCGAGTCCACCTCCTTCCCAGGGCAGACGCCTTCCCTGCACGACTCATCCATCTGCTTCTCCCTACCATTCCCCCCCTGGCCCTGCTTGCTGGGTCCTCTTGGATGGGTGCTGAAATGTCACTCTTGGGCCTCGAGTCCTAGGCAAAGCTCCTGCTTTAGCTCTGGTTGTCACCCATGGGTCACGGGGACCCAGAGGACACTCTGTGCTGGGATAGTGAAACATGTTAGGTCTGGAATCCATCTACGGCACGCATGGGTGAGGCTGGACGACAAATGCATGTCATTCACTCAGAGGCACCTCAGTCCCGGGAAGCAGGGGGGAAGAGAACGGTCCCCGCAGAAGGAGCCGAGCGGCCCTCGGCCAGCAAGCAGGATGCGTCTCCACGTGCAGCATCCTTAGAGTTTCAGAAATGATTGAAACAAGAGGGAGACCAAGATCAGCTGCACAGTTTGAACATTTTTTGTGACCTCAAAAGACGGGGAGGAGCTGGTGCAGTCTGGGCGGGCTCTGGGCCGAGCACATCAGCTGAGATCAAAAGGGAAAGTGTTTGCTGGCCGGGCTCAGCACCCGCCTGCTCCTCCTGCCACTGGGGAGGTGTGCGCAGCCCGAGACGGCCGGGGGTTCCTGAGTGCAAACGGCCCTATCTGTCCCACCTGCTGCCCGGCCGACTAGAAGAGGGGGGCCTGAAATCAGCCCAGACTTCCCCAGGCCAGAGGTCACTGGGGCCAGAACCCGTGCAGGAACGGCAGTCGGCTGGATCTGCCCCAGCGGATTTGCACCCAGGTCCCCCTTGACCTATTCCTTCGCATGTGTAAGGCCAGGGCCAGGCTTCTGCTCACAGAGGAGGGCTTCCTGGCCACCCGCTGGACACTGCGTCCCTCCTGCGTTCTCTCTGAAGACGGAACAAAGTCCTCGGTGAGAAAAGGAGCTGGTGAGTGGGTGGGTGGCTGAGAGCAGGGGGTGAGGACCAACCAAGCTTACCAGTATCCCACTCTGGAGAGTCCCAGCACCCACGTGTGACGCTAGACAAGTCACTTCCCCTCCCCTAACTGAGACTGTCTCCCATCCAGGGGGCATGAAGCCCACACTGGGCTCCCAGCAGAGGGGTGGGGTTCACCAAGATGGTGCTCACAGCAGAGCCCAGCCTGCGGTGCAGGGGCCACGAGGGTTCACCGTCTTCATTTTCAGACAGGAGCGAGAGAATATTTAGGAAGCAGAAGGGATCTCGTTTATCACTGCTGGAAGGAAACCAGGACCTGAGAGACGACTCAGCTCTCTGACAGGTACAACGGGCGACGGGAACACAAAGAGGAAGAAAAGCAGAAAGCGTAAAACCCTTTGCTCTTTCCAAAGGGAACTAAGGTGGGCGGCTGGCCGGACGCAGGGATGGCAGCCCCAGGACAAGCAGGAAGGACGTCAAAGGTGGGCGCTCCCTCTCAGTGAACCCAGAAGTCAAAAGAAACTTCCTGGAGCTCACTCCAACAAAGGGGTGGGTCCTGACAGCTGCGGGGCAGCAATGAAGTGGACGAAGCAGCTCGACGGGGCCCTGGGAGGCAGCTGCTCTGCCTCTGGGGGCAGCACTGGGGATGCACCTGTCACCCGGGGTCCTAGTAACTTGGCGCTCCTACTCCCACCCTGGATGGTGGTGAGAGTAGGAGAGAGACATTTTTGGTATTCAGACCCCCGAGACTGTGGGTTGTCTGTTGGGCACCCGGCTTACCCTAATACAGGGCCTTACTGGGAATGAAGGAGGCAAGGTGTGCACAGTGCCTGTCTGAGCACCCGGCACACAGTACATATGCAATCAATGAACATCCTCGCCATCCTCTCTGAGCTGGCTACTTATCAGGCACAGGCAGCTTGGAGGTCAGGGATCGGCCAGCCTCAGCCCAGTTCCTCTGGGAAGGCTGAGGAAGCAGACAGACGCACCGGGCTGACGGGACCCCTCTCGGCCCTTCTGCATCAAGCAACAGCCTAAGCACAGGACCCAGACACTCACATCACAGGGAGGGAGGCCTCCAGAGCCATGGTGGGCTTACCAGTGCCACGCCCAGTATCTGGGGGAAGGTGTAGGAGGAGCAGCCTGCGGGCGTGAGGCGGATGGTGGCATAGGGCGTCTGGAACCAGGCCTTCTCGCTGGCCCACACGATGTCACAGAGGGGCAGGATGGAGGCTCCTAGGCCCAGCGCTGGCCCGTTGATGGCCACAACGATGGGCTTCTTGAACTGGATGAAGGCCTTCACGAAGTCCCTGGAGGAGAGAGAAGGTCTCTTTAGCAGGTGCTGTCAGCCTGCTGAGTCCCCTCCCCCAGGACATCCCTGACTCTCCCAGGCACTGGGACCTACCCTCAGGTTGTCAGAGGTGTGTGGGACCAGACAAGAATCTCGCTGGCCCAGACATGGAACCACAAAGCTGCAGATTTTTTTAAATAAAGATTATCTGTTGATTTATTTGAAAGGCAAACTTAGAGGGAGCGGAGAGGAGAAGGAGAGAGAGAATCGTCTGCCCGATAGTTTACTCCCCAAAAGCCGCAACAACCAGAGCTGAGCCAGGCAGAAGCCAGGAGCCAGGAAATCCATTTGGGTCTCCCCATCAGTAGCAGAGGTCCAATCACTTGGGTCTTCTGCTGCTGCTTCTCCAGGCGCATTGGCAGAGAGCTGTATAGGAAGTGGGACTTGAGCAGGTACCCAAGCAGTGGCTTACCCCGCTGCACCACAACTCTGGCCCCTGGCTGCCAGATCTCTAGGGGGCTGCTGCTGGGTGGCTGCACGCCCTGGGGTGCCAGCCTGTCCCAGTGGTTGCCATGGTTTCAGTGCTGTTCCTGTTTCCCATTTCCTTCCACTCTCCAGCCATGACTTGGCCCGTGAGTTATACACACACCCTGCACGCTGACAACGTTGCATATGTCTACGGAAGACAACCTGAGGCTATGGTTCTGACCCAGAAACAGACACAGAACCAAAGGAGGGGGCACACTTCACCTGACAGGGAGAAAGATCCTGATACCAGCAGCTGAAGGTGGAATGGGCAGCCTCAGGAGCTGTGAATTCCTTGTTCCTGGAGCTTGTCCAGGGTCGGCTCTGTGATCACTCAGGGGAATGCTCGAGAGGGAATTAAAGCTTTGGTGGGTGGGCACGGGCTGGGGTTGATGCCATTTAGGGTTTCCTCCAGTCCTGGGATGGCCCCATGGGGAACTACCTGCAGGAAGCTCACCAAGAGTGTGCTACAGAGCCAACAAGGGGATCTGTATCCGGGTGGCTTTGGATAAAACCGGCGAAGGATGCTGGGCTTCCTTGTGGCCACGTGGCTTCTGAAATCATGGCAGTGGTACGGGGCAACACATTCTCCCCCTACCCTTCCGCCCCGAGCAAGGCTGCAGCAAGTGTGCATCCTTCCCCGTGAACACAGCTTCCAGCACTATCCTCTGGTTCCGCGTACTTCGGACACTGTTTGCCTTTCCCCTGGTTGCTATAAGATCTATAAAATTTTAATACTCATCTGGATGTGCAGGAGAGAGAGCCAGGATTCTCAGATGGGAGACTGGGAGCAACCAAGAACTCACCAGAATGAAATGCAAATGCTCTTGGCCTTGGTCTGCCAGGATTCTCTCTCACCACTCTCGCCCCTGCTCACTGTGTGCGAGCCACAGGGGCCTCTGGGTTCTAAGAAAATGCCATTATCACAAAGTGATACACACCCTAACTCACTATCTGATTGTTTCTGAATTCATCTCCTTCAGCTCCCTGAGGACACCCACAGGTCTGCCTGGCGGGCTGCTTGGCTTCCTCCGACATGGACATGGGGATCAGTGCTCGGCAACCGCTGTTGAATAAACAGATGCCCCAGGAAAGAGCGAGGCCGCAGCGGTGTCTCCATGGCTACCCAGCTCCTGCACGAGCCAGCGGTTCTCGGCCCTCTTCTTCCTCGGCCTACTGGTAGACCACGTATCCCAGCATCTCCTGCAGCCAGCCGTGGCCAAGTCAGCAAGTGCTGGCCAGCAGAGTGAGTGGGGACCACGTGCACCACTCCAAGGTGCTCACAAACCTCCCGGCACGCAGCCCTGCAAGCCCTTTCATCTCAACCAGGAGTCCAGGTCCCTGGGTTACACCCGGAGCACAGTCATGGGCTCAGGAGTAACACCTGTGTCCAGTTTCCCTTCAGGAGAGGCCCATTTCTTTCACAATGGAGCCGTCCCCTCCATCCGGCGCTGGTTACAGCAGCTAATTCTTAACGCGAACAACCGCAAAGCTGATTTAGGCCTTCTCGGTTGATACTGTCCCCCACCCCCACCCCGGCTCTTAGGAAAGGATGTGGGTATCACGGATGATGGGAGGGGAATCCACTGCGAGAAGCCCACTCCTGCTGGGGTAGGGGTACCTTACGGTCTATGTAAGTCATCCTAAAGAAACACACCTTCGATCCTGACTCGACGCGTCCCAATGCCAAGATGATGGAGCTACCTCAGACACTGCTGCCCACAGAAGAGAAGGAATCCTGGCGCCCTGTCTGTCTGAAGCCTGGCTCTCCAGGGCTGCTCCCGCTTCACTTCCCAGCCTCGTGCTTAGGTGCAGGTTACGTCACCGGCTGTGTAAAGTACAATTTGAGGGCTGAGGGGACGTGGGGCTTCTTTACAGGACCACTGGGCCCCAGACTTTGGGCGACTTTCAGCAGGCACCAACTTTGACCTTGCACCATTCCAGAATCTTGGATCTCAGGGGTCAGAAGGACTTTCGAGACTCACTGAGTCAGACCTCCCACTGGATGCAGAAGTCCCTCCACGTCTCCTGAGGCTGTGTCACCCCACCTTTGGTGCACATTTTCAGTAATGGGGTCCAAGTGGATCGCACAGCCCCACCGCGTGCACCTCCTGTGGGCCTCTGTCATTCACAGGATGACCCTTCAGGAACTGACCGCGGCCCTCACCACCTCCCAGGGCCTTTCACTCTGTGGTCTCCAACCTAAGCGCCAAGCAAGGGTGTCAGGCACCCTGAGCAGGGCGAAGGGACCCGCCATGCAGAGCCCCCACCCCCACCCCATCTTCCTGCTGCTCTTTTCATTTCTTTGATATAGAAGTGCCATGAGAAGCCCCCCCCCCCAACCCCGCTCCTTTGTCTCTCGCGTCCTGTGGCAGATTCTGTCAAAAGGACCCTGTGGCTGCAGGAGCCAAACAGCAAACAGGATATTGCATTACAGACCCTGCGGCTCAGCTATCTGATCCTGCCAGAGACGTGGGGCTGTGCTCACCAGATCGCTCAGCACCTTCCTCCCCCGCGTTCAAGCCCATCAGACTCACTCTGGCCCTCACAGGTCTCTGCGTGACCCCAACCCTCTGGGGCTTCTGCCCGGCCACGCTACTGGGCTGCCCCAACCTGGCAGAAAAAGGAAGGAACATCAGAACCTGCAAGACCTAGGGTCAACTCTCCGCTGTCCAACCCAGTGGGCGGATCTTGGACGGATGCCGGTTCTGGGCCTCATGCTCTCTTTAAGATGGGAAAGCCTGCGCCAGGATTTCCTCTGCTGAAAGGGAGTTAACTGAGATGCTCCACACAGGGCACCAGCGCAGTCCTGGCACACGGGAGCCCTCGGTGGCTGCTGCTGGTGTGCACTGGCCATCTGCCAGGAGGGTGGACACGGGATCCCACTCCCATCCCCCACCCCTGGACAAATGTGTTCCATGGGATATATTTGATTTTCAGTGCCCTGGGATCCATTCCTCTAGCCAGAAGGACTCAGAAGCACTTGCGGGGATGTCTGGATTTCACCCGGGACAACTGATAGGTTTTGTCTGTGTGACCCATTATTCCCTTGAACCAGAGCCCTCACGTGGCCACAGCTCAAAGCCAAGCCACCAATCATGGGGGGCTGTGAGCAGACGGAACACAGTGACAGTCATTCTGGGGCCTGCTCTGTAGCCAGAGTCAACCGAGCTAGAATTCGCTGCCGGAAGCAACAGCAGCTGTCACTCCAAGAATTCTCACCATTCCCACGTGCTGACCATGTGCTTCCTGGGGGGGGGGGGGGGGGTCAGTACTCTTGCTCCTAGTGACCAGCAGTGAGGCCAGTGCATCAGGCTGATGGCTCCCACTTTCCAGGTGAACTCCCAGACTTGGAGAGGTCAGTGATGCGCCACCTACGGCTGCACCACCAGGGAGCACACACTGCCTCCCTGAGGAGCTGCCATGGCACACACAGCAAGCAGTTCAGGGGAGGGCGGCCTCTCTCTGGGCCTGAATCCTGAGCTGTCCCCACGTCTCATTCTCTCTGGGCGTGAATCCTGAGCTGTCCCCACGTCTCATTCAGCAAACATCCACAGAGTGAACATGGAGCCCTCGTCACGTGCATCCATGTTTTCCTTGAGCAAGGATGAGGAGGGGGCAGTATCCTGCCCAGGGCGTGCTGGAGCCAGGCGGCTCGGTAGGATCCTGGCGGCCAGCTCCGCCAAGAGCATGTCCCAAGAGGACTGCAGGGTGCCAGCAGGCTATGCGGAGCTGGGGGATGGTTCAGTGTCGCACAGATGTTGCAGTCCTGCTGGATTTGCACAAAGCTCTTTCCCGGGAGGCTTCTCAGACTACAGATTTGTTGCAATGCCTGGGGAGTCTCTGCGGGAGGCTGTACCGCACTCACAGCGTGGACTGAACTTCAACAACGGTGCCCTTGACTCACAGTGTATCTCTGGAAATGCAAACAAGCTCTGGGAGACACTTTGCAGCCCCACTGAGCCCCCGGCCCACGAGTGTGGGCTCCAGGGCAGTGCTCAGAAGCTGGTGCAGCCAGGTGAGCCTCTCAGGAGTTCTTTACCCACAGGCGAGCTGCTGTGCCTGTCTAAGCCCACGGCACCCATCCCGCTGCGGCAGTGTCCACACCCCCACCTCCTCCCTCGGACTCTCGGTTTCCCTGACACCTTGCACGGCCTCCTGCCTCCTGCTCCTCTCCTATAACCACCTTGCACCTCTTGTGTAAGAGTAAGGAATCTTTCTGTTCCTCTTTCAGGGCTCTCAACCCATGGAGTGAAAACGCCCTGGTTCCCCACCCTGGCTGCACACGGGAGCCACCAGGGCACCTCAAGGCAGAAGAGTGCAACGGCCCCACCCGAAGAGCTCACTGACAATCTTCTGGGTGCTGCCCCACCTCTGGGTTTGGGGAATGCTCCCTCTCACCAATCTGTGCTGTCGGGGCTGGGAACCAGCGGCCCAGGGGACATCTCCTTTAACGTCCCCTGTGACCCTCTGCTCCCTTTGAGGCCTAGGGGAGAAGCCCCTGGGCACCACGCCCTCTGCTCTGCACAGGGAAGCTCCCCTGCCCGCGGGCATGGCAGATGTCTGAGTCTCACTGGCTGTGTTTCCCCTGACATCCAGCAGCTGCTCATGTGACCTCTGCTTGGGGCCACTCAGCTGGGAAACCCGGAGGCCAGTTTGGGCCCCGGCACGCTCTCCACTCTACTTTCATACGGCTGATGTGTCCATGATTACCTGTATAGAGATGAATTCTGTGGAGAGGGGGCCTTGCTCCGTCTGCTCCCATCCCTGCTGCGACCCAGCCCCACATCCTAGGGCTGCCCACCCCCCGCCACGCTGGATGAGCCTTTGTGTCACCCACTCATGGCAGATCCGGAGCCACCCCTTCCCATAGCCGTAACAGACCTTGAAGGACCCCCACAGTGGACACAAAGTCGCCCACCAGAAGGAGCAGCCCCCGGGAAGCCAGGATGCAGGTCGGCTGGAGCCCTGCCCAAGAGGAAAGCCTGGACAGACAGGGCTTTCCGGGCTGCTGATGGTTTCCTTCATGACTGCTTGAGTCTCTTTAAACAGCCAGGGACCTGGCAGCTTAAACCAACAGAGACTCCTTCTCTCTCTGGATCCCGCAAGTCCAAAGCGAAGCTGTGGGCAGGGCTCTTGTCCTTTGGGGTCCCTGAGCGAGAACCTGCTCCAGGCCCCTCGGCCAGCTCCAGAGCCGTGACCCAGCTGTTCCCCACCCACTCACTCAGCCTCACCCACTCCGCCCCTGGACAGAGACCCTCCCCTCCCCCCAGTCAGCGCCTCCTCGTCTCTACAAAGGCCGTTCTCTTCAGGTTTGGGGGTTTGGCGCTCAGTGAATCCCAGCTTGGGGTTCTGGACTTCACGGCAGCCACAGAGACCCATTCTCAAAGTAAGGTCACATCTGTGTGCTCCAGAGCTCAGGATGTGGACCTGCCCGAGGGCCACAATTCAACCCACAACACAGGGTCTGTACACCAAAGAGCCACACGGTGTGGAAACAAGGGGCTGGGGCACACACGTTTCTCTGGGATTCTGGAAAATCAGCCAAAGCCAAAACTGAAATGAAGATTATGATCACGTCTCCCTGCAGGTCAGGGATGGGCACTTGGGTGCCTGGCGTGGGCTCGGGTGGCTCCACGGATGAGGAGGTGGCGGGCCTTTGGGACCTGCCGCTCCCCTGCCCACATGGAAAGAAAACAAACTCCCGCGCATACATCCAGGGCTGGACTGCCCCTGCAGAGGACACATGGCAGCCTAAAACCACAATGCCCCTTTAGTAACGGCGTTCCCGTCTCTCTGGCATGACTCCTCCAACAGGACTCCTCCGTGGGCCCTCTGCCGCAGGGGCACCTGTGGATGCATCTCCCTCAAGAGTGACTTGGAATCCTACACACCCGGGCGTTGTAGCCACCTGCAGCCACGTGGGAATCTGTCTGTACCTGATGTTGCCACATAGCAGTGACCCTGGAAGCCCCAAGAAACCCCGACATGGGCCGGAAGCTCCACGACTCCACGGGCAATCTACCTTCCCTCCTGGCACACTGGGGACTGCTGAACTGTGACTGCTGGCTGCTTCCTCCCCAAGGCACATGGGTGAGTAGGTTCCCCCTCCCCGGGCGGACGTGGACTGACAGCTGTGAACTGGCTCAGCAGCCCTGGCTGGAAATCACGCTCCCTTGCTTTTGAGAAATCTATAAAGAATGGGGATGGCCGGCGCCGCGGCTCACTAGGCTAATCCTCCGCCTAGGGGCGCCAGCACACCGGGTTCTAGTCCTGGTCGGGACGCCGGATTCTGTCCCGGTTGCCCCTCTTCCAGGCCAGCTCTCTACTATGGCCCGGGAGTGCAGTGGAGGATGGCCCAAGTGCTTGGGTCCTGCACCCCATGGGAGACCAGGAGAAGCAGCTGGCTCCTGCCTTCGGATCAGTGCGGTGCGCCGGCCGCAGTGCACTGGCCGCGGCAGCCATTGGAGGGTGAACCAACAGCAAAAGGAAGACCTTTCTCTTTGTCTCTCTTTCTCACTGTCCACTCTGCCTGTTAAAAAAAAAAAAAAAAAAAAAAAAAGAATGTGGAAATAACCACCCTCTGGACCCCAAGAGGCAGACTGACGACTGGAACCTGGGTGTTAGCCCAGGACCCCAACTTTCACCCCCAGGGTGATACGAGGGATAAACACTCCCCGCCCCTCTGGGTCTACAAGTGCCCAGCTGCCGGGGGCACCCTCCAGCCTCCTCCTATCACTGAGCCGTGTCAGTTGCAGGGCACAGAAACACCTGGACATCAAAGACCCCCGCGGTCAGGCGAAAGCAGGCGCAGTGGGGAGAACACAGGGGCGCTCTGGACGAGGGCCCCATCAGGATCACTTTTTGATTCCAAGAGTGAAAGTGGGATCTAACCTAGGGAGCGGAAAGCATCCTGAACTTTGGGAGAACTACATAAAATAGAGATGTCCAATTAAAATTTGAATTTCAGATACACAAGCAATAATTTTTAGTATACGTATGTTCCAAATATTGCATGGCACACACCGAGGCTAAAAACAGCAATTCCTTGTGTGGAATTCAACTTTAGCTGAGCGCCACTGTATTTTTATTTGCTCAACCTGGCGATGGTAGAGAGGACGCCAAGGCGTGTGGGCGGGAGCAGAACTCACCTGATGGCTTCCGCGATGCGAGTGCTCTCCTTCCGCCGGTCGCTGGACAGCCGGCCGATCAGGTAGGAGTAATCCAGGCCGCTACAGAACACACTGCCCACAGCACTGAGTAGCAGCAGCTTGCTGTCATCTGTGGCCGCGTTGCACAGCGCCCGCCGCACCTCCTTCATGATCTGCAGGCAGAGAGGCACGGACAGGGAGGTTGAGTGTCAGCCCCATAAGCCAGCCTGAGGCCTGGTGCCCGAGGGGAGAGCAGCGCAGATCCACTTCTGCCTGTGCACAAGCACGTGTCCAAGCCGAGCAAAGAAATACCGCCAAGCAAAGCTCCCAGGCACTGTCCCCGCGGCAGACAGAGGCTCGGGTCTGGGAGCCTGGCTGGGGGTTGCTCAATCCTGGCAAATCTCTGCAAATCTTCCGACACTGGCTCGTTGAGCCTCTTACAAGGCGTGAAAGATGAGTCTCGCACACAGCCCTGGGGAGATGCGCAGGCCCTCTCTAGGAGGCTCCGTGTAATTCTCCTCTTGCTCCCTCTGAACCAGTGGTGACCCTTGCAGGTGGCACCTGGGAAGCAAGCTGTGGCATCAGAGCCACACCAGGGTTCAAAGTCCTGCTGGAGGCAGGGAGCCCTCTGGGGTGCGCTGGCCCTGGGGCCTGGGACATGCGTGTCACACGCAGTTTCCTAGACCGTCACACCCACTCTCCAGGGCTGGAGTGAACGAGTGAAAACCAAGGGCACCTGAGGCCACCTGCAGGCCCACATTCCTGGGAGGTGAAGACACAAGTCCAGCGCCATGCAGCTGCGAACTGCTGGAGGCAGACGGAGATCCTGGTGTGACTCACCACAGTGACCGATCTGTGCTCTTTGCCACTGCACGCCCTCACTGCCTGGCCACGGCCTCCCCAGCACGCAAAGGAGCCAGCTCCAGAGTAGGCAGGGACAGCAGCCAGGGGCGGGCGACAGCCTGGACAGCCCAGCGTGTCTGCTCACAGCCTCTCAGCTTGTGGGAACGCCTTGCTTAAGCGAGCCCAGGGTCCCTGACTGCCTTTGCCTGCACCATTCTCCCCACCCTCTTGGGGTGGACCAGGCTCCCAGACACTGAAGGTCCTTCCTGACCCAGCCCATGCAGAGCCGGGCCCCCAGAACTCCCCCTGCTCAGCTACCTTCATCCCTCAGATGCTCAATGCTTCATCCACCTTCGCCACCTGCTTCCTTCCTGCCCTTCACTTGTTCGCACCTGCCTGACACTATTTTAAGGACAGGAATGGCACCTTCTCTTGTTCCCCATCAGCTTCTGGGAGCCAACTCATACCCGGTATACAGCAGACACTCAATAACGGGGGTTTATTTACACAGTAACTCTGGTGCAGCCCTTTCCCCCAACTCAGAAGAAAAGGGGCCCGCCTCCTTTCTCACCTAGAAGCTGTGAAAGGACCATGGGCAAAGCACCTGAGAAAACCATGGGGCAGGCGGGGCAGCATGCGCCCACACTCTCCAAAGCCATGCAGCATGGCTGTCCCTCTCCTCCATCCCCCAAGGAACCAGTGTTGGACTGGCCTGAGCGTTACAGCGCACTCAGCCGGGAGTACTTGAGCCCATGCCTGCGGGGTGGGCATATCATCAACTCTGTTCCATACAAGGAGAAACTGAGGCTAAGACAGAAAGGTGAGGTTTTTCAAGGCAACACAACCAGTAAGTGGTGCAGCCGAGGATAACAGATGGGCCGGCTCAGAGCGTCCCAGTGAGATGGTCCTTTGCAGTATTCATGAGGTGAGTGGGAGTCACCCCTGACCCCTGGGCTGCAGGTTCCTACACTGCTCTGGGTCATGCTGGTACACCACTGCCTCTGTCTGCAAACCTCAGAGCTGCTGCACAGGTTCTGCTGACCACAGAGCGAGATGCGTGTGAAGTGCCTGGCCCGATGCCTGCCTGACGTCCCTAGAAGACGTCACCTCTCACACGATGACCCATGGACTGCTTACAGACTCAGGCTGTGCCCCAGGCACTTTAAAACCTTGCTGACTCAAAGGGCGTTCCTCAGACCAGCAGCCGTGCGTCACTGGGAGCTGGACAGAAACGCAGTCTTGGGCTTCACTGAGGTTCTGCATTGTCACAGAACGCCCAGGTGACCCATGCACCTCAGGGTTGGTGAGGCACTTCTTCAAAATACACATCTGTCTGGCCTTACGAGGGAATCGCTGCTGCCCAAGTCCTGTTTTGCTAACAAAGACACCCAGGCACAGTGAGTCTGCGTGTCTGCAGGTGGGTGGTAGCCCTGGGCTCTGCACTCGGGAGGTCACTACCTCTTGAAGTTCCTGAGCCTTCCCTCCAAACCCTTCATGGAACGTGGCCAAGGGAGCAGCAGGAAATGAGCTGAGCAGGCCACAGGCAATGGAGTCCCTTCTGCCTGCCTGCACTGTGGGTCTTTGTGTGTGTGTGTGTGTGTGTGTGTGTGTGTGTGTGTGACAGGTAGCGCTATAGACAGCGAGAGAGAGAGACAGAGAAAAAGGTCTTTCTTCCATTGGTTCACCCCCCAAATGGCCTCCACAGCCAGCACTGTGCCGATCCGAAGCCAGAAGCCAGGTGCTTCCTCCTGGTCTCCCATGCAGGTGCAGGGCCCAAGCACTTGGGCCATCCTCCACTGCCCCTCTAGGCCACAGCAGAGAGCCGGACTGGAAGAGGAGCAACCGGGACTAGTGTGGGGAGCAACTCAGACTAGACTAAGTTACTCGAATTAAGACTTATTCTATGCATCTGCTCTCCCACAATATGGCGCTGGGAGAGGAGTAAACAGCTTTTACACAGCTGCCTCCAGTTCGACCAGTAACCTGCAGGAGCTGACCCTGCTCCTGATTGGAGGAGAGCAGTGTACTCGGCGTGTGGGTAGCAGAGTTGGGATTGGTGGAAGAGGACTATAAAGGAGGAGAGAGACAACATGCACTGGGAACATCTATCTGAAGGAACACCTGTACAGCCCCCGAGAGAGCCGGCCGGCGGTGTGCCGCTCCCCCGCGGAAGTGGGGAAAGTGGCTAGGGGGAGCCGCCCTTCCACGGAGGTGGAAGGGTCGGTAGCCAACCCGGGAAGAACCAGCAGCAAACCCGGGAAGGGCCGAGCAGACAAAAGAACAGTGCAGGGTCCTGTGTCGTTCCTCCACGAATGGGGGAGCAACAGATTAGAACCAGGCGCCCATATGGGATGCGGGTGCCACAGGTGGAGGATTAAACAAGTGAGCAACGGCGCCAGCCCCTGCACTGTGGATCTTATGATGAGCAGGCATCTGAAGCTGCGCTCTCACCACACACACTGAGTGCAAAGGTCAACGCATCATCGAGAGCCTCCGAGTCCGGGCAATGCAGCACTTCCCCCTCTGACTCTCCCAGTCACACTCCTGAAGCAGACACTGTCCATCTGGCCTCTGCAGTTCCTCTTAGGAGCCTAGGAACTCACTATGACTCCACGGTGTGGCCGGGCTGCAAGACACAGAATCTGTCGACCAGGAAGTCTTTTTTAGATTCCAGCTCCAGCAGCTACCAGCACAGCCCCTCTGCTACCTGCTGTGGACGCCACATCAGAACAACCTGTTCGAGTAACCACTTAGAATCATGGGAAATTAGGCTGCCAAGCCTGCCCTCTCTGTGGATTTGAAGCTCCAAGTTACCATACGCATGCAGGGGAGGAATCCTCAAGTTAAAAATAATTAACATGGGCCGGCGCCGCGGCTCACTAGGCTAATCCTCCGCCTTGCGGCGCCGGCACACCAGGTTCTAGTCCCGGTTGGGGCACCGGATTCTGTCCCGGTTGCCCCTCTTCCAGGCCAGCTCTCTGCTGTGGCCAGGGAGTGCAGTAGAGGATGGCCCAAGTGCTTGGGCCCTGCACCCCATGGGAGACCAGGATAAGTACCTGGCTCCTGCCATCGGATCAGCGCGGTGCACCAGCCGCAGCGTGCTGGCTGCGGTGGCCATTGGAGGGTGAACCAATGGCAAAGGAAGACCTTTCTCTCTGTCTGTCTCTCTCTCTCTCACTGTCCACTCTGCCTGTCAAAAAAATAATAATAATTAACATGGAGGGTTCCAAGATGGTAGAAGAGGGAGGGAGCTTACTGATAGTCCAGGAGAAGGTGATTTAATAAAGGCAGAGACAGTGTAGTCTCAGGTTAGAGTTAGGGAAAAAATGGCAGAGGAAACTCTTCTGGAATTAGAGGGACACGGTGGATCTAAGTGGAGGGCATGGGTGCACACGGCTGGGGACCCCAGCTGCCAAGAGCCTCCACACCAGCGCTGCAAAGGGAGGTGAGATGAACCGCAGTAGCCTGAGACACTGGCGGAAAAGTGGCAGGAAGAGCCTAGAGGGAACGATGCTTGAAGCCCCATGAGGCAAAGTGCACCAGCCCAAGTAGAGGAGAGAAAAAAAATAAAAGGGAAGGTGCAGACATGATTCTCTCTCTCCAATCACCTTGTAAAGGTGTTTGAGCCGACAGAGCAGACACCATTTTGGATATATGTAACAGCTGCGTTAGCTCGGGGCTGCTTCCAGAAATCAGCCCAGCAGAAACCCCTGATTCTGGTGGGGAGTAATAACAGGAGACTAAGACCTCGTGAATGTGTGGAGCTTATGAACTGGGACTGTGGGAAAAAAAAAAAAAACTGAGGGTGTGTGGGAGAACTCACGGTGTGGTGGGGTGTGAGTAGTCTCAGTGGGAGACACCACGAGCTCGGGCAGCCCTGGCTACCCAGTGAGAGACACTGCAGGGGAATCTGAGCTTACTCTGAGGACTGCACAGATCCTTTGTGTGGTCCTTGGGACAGAGCAGACGAATATTATACCCACTGGGGCTAGTGCTCAGGCACTAATCACCATCAAGGAGAAGAGCTTAGCTGAGTGGAATTACTTCAGTTCCAATTAAAAAAGAGAGAGAGAGACAGAGAGAGAGAGAGAGATTTGCCATGCCAAACCTGGATGTGTTGCCTTTGGCAAACCCTTAACCCTGAAGAACTGAACAGAGCTCTCTGGCCACACCCACCACAAGCCTCTAGCGATTCACCAAAAGCAAACAGTCCACTTATCTATAGAGTCATAGTACAACAAGAAAAGCTGCCACTGTAGAAAATAAAAAAGAAGAAACCAACGAGTATCTCCACAAATGCCAAACAGCAAACACAACAACTGAGGAAACAAGAACAAGGAAGAAAACATGACACTCCCAAAAGAACATGACACTTCAATACAAGATTATGAAGACGATGAGATAGAAGAAATGCAAGAAATGGAACTCAAAAAATTTATGATAAGAATATTTAGAAGTAGTAAAAAAGAAATGCATGAACTACTGAAATCCATGAAGGACATGAAAGAAAATCTCTCTCATGAAAATGAAATCTTAAGAAGGAATCAAAAGGAAATGAGGAATTTAATAGAAGATGAAATTAAGATACTGAAATCAAAATGAAATGAAGAATTCAATAGAACAAATAAAAAACACAATTGAGGGCCTTAAAAACAGAATCAGGCAGAAGAGAGAATGTCGGACTTAGAAGACAGAGCACAGGAAAGTATGTAGTCAAATCAAAGATGAGAAGACGAAATCAGAAATCTAAGAAACATTGTTGGGAATCTACAGGATTCTATTTAAAAACCCAAAATTCAGGTTCTAGGAGTTCCTGAAGGCATGGAGAAAAAGGATTAGAAGGGCTTTTTAGTGAGATAATAGCAGAAAACTTCCTGGGTTTGGAAAAAGAAAGAGACATCCAAGTACAGGAGGCACATAGAACTCCCAATAAACATGACCAAAAGAGATCCTCACCACGACACGTGGTAATTAAACTTACCACAGTGAAACATAAAGAAAAGATCCTAAAATGTGCAAGAGAGAAACGTCAGATTACTCTCAGAGGATCTCCAATTAGACTCACAGCAGACTTCTCATCAGAAACCCTACAGGCTAGGAGGAAAAGGCAAGATATAGCCCAAGTACTAAGAGAAAAAAACTGCCACCCCAGAATATTATATTCTGCAAAGCTCTCATTTCTGAATGAAGGTGAAATAAAGACCTTTCATAGCAAACAGAAATTGAAAGAATTTGTCACCACTCATCTAGCCCTGCAAAAGATGCTTAAAGATGTGTTACACACAAAAACACAGAAACACAGCCATCAATACAAAAGAAGGTAAAGGAATAAAATCTCTCAGTAAAAGATCACAGGAAGTTCAAAGTATATATTAGAAATATCTTTGGGAAAATGGCAGGGCAAAGTCACTACTTATCAATAGTCACATTGAATGTAAATGGCCTCACTCTCCAGTTAAAAGACAACAGACTGGCTGAACGGATTAAAAAACAAAACCCATCTATTTGCTGCTTACAAGAAACACATCTTTCCAACAAAGATCCATACAGACTGAAAGTGAAAGGTTGGAAAAGATATTCCATGCCAACAGAAACCAAAAAAGAGCTGGCATAGCAATCTTAATATCAGGCAAAATAAACTTTAGTACAAAAACTGTTAAGAGAGACAAGGAGGGGCACTATATAATGATTAAGGGTTCAATTCAACAGGAAGATGTAACTATTATAAATGTATATGCACCTAATTACAGAGCTATTTAAAAGATATGCTAAGGAACTTAAAGGGAGACTTAGCCCCCAATACAATAGTATAGGGGGACTTCAATACTCCACTTTCAGCAATGGACAGATCAACCAGACAGAAAATCTACAAGGAAACAGATTTAATCAGTAGAATAGACCAAATGGATCTAATAGATATCTACAGAACTTTTCATCCCACACTTGAAGAATACATATTCTTCTTAGCAATGCATGGAACTTACTAGGATTGACCATATGGTAGGCCATAAAGCAAGTCTCAGCAAATTCAAAAGAATCAAAAATTGAAATCATACCATGCATCTTCTCAGACCATAAAGGAATGAAGATGGAAATTAGTAACTCAGGAATCTCTAGAGCATATGCAAACACAGACACTAAACAAAATGGTCCTGAATGAACAGTGGGTCATAGAAGAAATCAAAAGAGAAATCAAAAACTTTCAGGAAGCAAATGAAGACAACACCACAACATATCAAAACTTATGAGATACAGCAAAACAGTGTTAAGAGGAAAAGTTTATAGCAATAGGTGACTACATCAAGAAATTGGAAAGACACCAAATAAATGAGCTATCAGTGCATCTCAAGGATCTAGAAAAACTGCAGCAAACAAACCCAAAACTAGTAGAAGAGAAATAATTAAAATTAGAGAAGAAATCAACAGAATTTAATAAAAAACTCACAGAAGATCAGCAAAGCAAATAGCTGGCTTTTTTGAAAAAATAAACAAAATTGACCCACCACCAGCCCAACTAACTAAAAAAGAAAAGACCCAAATCAATAAAATCTCAGGGAAGAGTTAGGGAGAAAACGGCAGAGGACACCCTACGCAGATTGGAGGAAAGAGCAGACGTATGTGGAGGGTGTGGACGTGACCTATGTGGAGGGCATGGACGTGCACAACTCAGGAACCCAGCAGCCGAGAGCCTCCACACCACTGCTGCAGAGTGAGATGAGACCAGACCATGGCAGCCCAAGCCACTGGCAAAGAAGCTGCAGGAGAAGCCTAGAGGGAACCAGGCTTGGAGCCTGTGGGGGATAGGGCGCCTGCCAAACTAGAGGAGAAAAAAACAAGGGGGGCACGTTTTCCCTCTCCCCAGTCACCCTGCAAAGGCATCCTGTAACAAGCTGACAGAGAGCAGGTGCCATTTTGGACATACGTACCAGCTGTGCCAGCCCGTGTCCACGCCCAGCAACCAGCCAAGTGGAGACTCCTGAGTCTGGTGGGGAGAACAGACAGGGGGCTGGGTGCTTGTGACTGTGGGAGGCTTGTGTGCCCGGACTGTGAAAACACTGAGGATGCATGGGAGGACGTGGGGTATGGCTAGGACTTCGGGCAGTCACTGTGGGAGGTTCCACATGACCAGGGCTCCCTGGGTACCTGGCGAGGGACATTGCTGGGGAACCTGAGCTTACACTGAGGACTGAACAGATCCTTCGTGTGGTCCTTGTGGCAGAGTACACAAATAATATATTGATGGGGGCTTGAGCCCAGGCACTGGTCTCCTCCAAGGAGAGGAGCTTAGCTGAGTCTACACCAACAGACAAGAACAAACCTCCCCTCTGATTAAAAAATAAATAAGTAAAGGAGATTTACCATGCCAATTCTGGGTTTGTCACCTCAGACACGCCCTTCACACTGGAGCACTGAACAGAGCTCCCTGGCCACACCCACCACACGCCTCTAGGTATTCCCTGAAAGCAGACACTCCACTAATCCACTCAGAATAGCCTGAAGATAAAAGCCACCACAGCAAAAAATAAAATAAAATAAAAAATAAAGAAGAAATTGATGAGTATCTCCACAAATGCAGAATAACAAACACACTGATTCAAGGAACAAGAATAAGGAAGACAGCATGACACCCCCCAAAGAACACAACACCTCAATACTAGATTGAGAAGATGAGGAGGTTAAAGAAATGCCAGAGATGGAATTCAAAAAACTGATCATAGGATTACTTACAAGGGATCAGAAGCAAATGTACAAACTAATGAAATCCATACATGACGCGAAAGAAAATTTCTCTCACGAAATTGAGATCTACATTCTTCTCAGCAGTACATGGAACCTTCTCTAGGATTGACCACATACTAGGCCATAAAGCAAGTCTCAGCAAATTCAAAAGAATTAGAATCATACCATGCAGCTTCTCAGACCATAAAGGAATGAAGTTGGAAATTAGCAACTCAGGAATCCCTACAGCATACGCAAACACATGGAGATTGAACAACATGCTCCTGAATTAACACTGGGTCATAGAAGAAATTAAAAGAAAAATCAAAAACTTTCTGGAAGTAAATGAGGATAACAGCACAACGTACCAAAACTTATGGGACGCAGCAAAAGCAGTGTTAAGAGGAAAGTTTATATCAGTAGGTGCCTACATCAAGAAATTGGAAAGGCACCAAATAGATGAACTTTCAATTCACCTCAAGGATCTAGAAAACCTACAGTAAACCAGACCCAAATCTAGTAGGAGAAGAGAAATAATTAAAATCAGAGAAGAAATCAACAGGATTGAATCCAAAAAACATTACAAAAAAATCAGCCAAACGAGGAGCTGGTTTTTTGAAAAAATAAACAAAATTGACACCCCATTGGCCCAACTAACTAAAAAAAGAAAAGACCCAAATCAATAAAATCAGAGATGAAAAAGGAAATGTAACAACAGACACCACAGAAATAAAAAGAATCATCAGAAATTACTACAAGGACTTGTATGCCAGCAAACAGGGAAACCTATCAGAAATGGATAGATTCCTCGACACATGCAACCTACCTAAATTGAACCAGGAAGACATCGAAAACCTAAACAGACCCATAACTGAGACAGAAATTGAAACAGTAATAAAGGCCCTCCCAACAAAGAAAAGCCCAGGACCAGATGGATTCACTGCTGAATTCTACCAGACATTTAAAGAAGAACTGACTCCAATTCTTCTCAAACTATTCAGAACAATCGAAAAAGAGGGAGTCCTCCCAAATTCTTTCTATGAAGCCAGCATCACCTTAATTCCTAAGCTGGAAAAAGATGCAGCATTGAAAGAAAATTACAGACCAATATCCCTGATGAACATAGATGCAAAAATCCTCAATAAAATTCTCACCAATAGAATGCAACAACACATCAGAAAGATCATCCACCCAGACCAAGTGGGATTTATCCCTGGTATGCAGGGATGGTTTAATGTACGCAAAACAATCAATGTGATACACCACATTAACAGACTGCAGAAAAAAAACCATATGATTATCACAATAGATGCCGAGAAAGCATTTGATAAAATACAACACCGGTTCATGATGAAAACTCTAAGCAAACTGCGTTTGGAAGGAACATTCCTCAACACAATCATGGCAATTTATTAAAAACCCACGGCCAACATCCTATTGAATGGGGAAAAGTTGGAAGCATTTCCACTGAGATCTGGTACCAGACAGGGATGCCCACTCTCACCACTGCTATTTAACATAGTTCTGGAAGTTCTAGCCAGAGCTATTAAGCAAGAAAAAGAAATTAAAGGGAAACAAAATGGGAAGGAAGAAGTCAAACTATCCCTCTTTGCAGATGATATGATTCTTTACTTAGAGGATCCAAAGAACTCTACTGAGAGACTATTGGAACTCACAGAAGAGTTTGGCAAAGTAGCAGGATATAAATCAATGCACAAAAATCAACAGCCTTTGTTTACACAGACAATACCACAGCTGAAAAGAACTTTTAAGATCAATCCCATTCACAACAGCCACAAAAACAATCAAATACCTTGGAATAAACTTAACCAAGGACGTTAAAGATCTCTACGATGAGAATTACAAAACCTTAAAGAAAGAAATAGAAGAGGATACCAAAAAATGGAAAAATCTTCCATGCTCATGGATTAGAAGAATCAATATCATTAAAATGTCCATTCTCCCAAAAGCAATATATAGATTCAATGTGATACCAATTAAAATACCAAAGACATTCTTCTCAGATCTAGAAAAAATGATGCTGAAATTTATATAAAGGCATAGGAGACCTCGAATAGCTAAAGCTATCTTGTACAACAAAAACAAAGCTGGAGGCATCACAATACCAGAATTCAAGATGTACTACAGGGCAGTTATAATCAAAACAGCATAGTACTGGTACAGAAACAGATGGATAGACCAATGGAATAGAATAGAAACACCGGAAATAAATCCAAACATCTACAGCCAAATTATATTTGATCAAGGATCTAAAACCAATTCTTGGAGCAAGGACAGTCTATTCAACAAATGGTGCTGGGAAAACTGGATTTCCACATGCAGAAGCATGAAGCAAGACCCCCACCTTACACTTTACACAAAAATCCACTCAACATGGATTAAAGATCTAAACCTATGACCCAACACCATCAAATTATTAGAGAACACTGGAGAAATCCTGCAAGATTTAGGCACAGGCAAAGACTTCTTGGAAAAGACCACAGAGGCACAGGCAGTCAAAGCCAGAATTAACAAATGGGATTACATCAAATTGAGAAGTTTCAGCTCATAATTGATCATAAAGATAGGATTAAGTGTCAAAGGGATCACATAAACAAGACTAGTGTCTACTAATACTAACTGATAGAATTAAAAAGGAGAGAACAATCCAACATGGGAAGTGGGATACACGGCAGACTCATAGAATGGCAGATGCCCTAAACAGCACTCTGGCCTCAGAATCAATCCTTAAGGCATTCAGATTTGGCTAAGAAGCCCATGAGAGTTTCTCAGGCATGGAAAGCCAAGAAACTGTGGCAAAAAAATGACCTAAATGAAAGATCTCTGTGAGTGAGATCCCAGCGGAAAGAACAGGCCATCAAAGAAGGAGGTACCTTTCTCTGAAGGGAGGAGAGAACTTCCACTTTGATTATGGCCTTGTCTAAATAAGGTCAGAGTTTGTGAACTCAAGAGACTTCCATAGCCTTGGCAGCTCATGACAAAAGCCTTGGGTAATTACTGACGTCATAAATAGGAGTGTTAATTGTTAAATAAACAACAGAAGTCACTGTGCACTTACTCCCCATGTAGGATCTCTGTCCTTAATATGTTGTACTCAAACAGTACTTTAAACTTTGTGTATCTGTGTGGGTGCAAACTGTTAAATCTTTACTTAGTATATATTAAGTTGGTCTTCTGTATATAAAGATAATTGAAAATTAATCTTAATGAAGAATGGGATGGGAGAAGGAGTGGGAGATGGGATGGTTGCAAGTGGGAGGGAGGTTATGGGAGGAAATGCCGCTATAATCCAAAAGCTGTACTTTCGAAATTTATATTTATTAAATAAAAATTTTTAAAAATAATTAACATGGGGCCGGTATTGTAGCACAGTGGGTTAAGCAGCTGCCTGCGACGCAGGCATCCCACATGGGTGCCAATCTGAGTCCTGGATGCTCCACTTCCAATAAAGCTTCCTGATCAAGCACCTGGAAAAGCAGCAAAAGATGGCCCAAGTGCTTGGGTCCCTGCACTCACATGGGAGACCCAGAAGAAGCTCCTGGCTCCTGACCTCAGCCTGGCCCAGCCCTCGCTCTTACAGCCATCTGGGGAGTGAACCAGTGGATGGAAGATCTCTGTCTCTCCCCTTCTCTCTCTGTAACTCTGCCTTTCAAATAAATAAAGGAAAAAAATCTCAAAAAAATTAACATGGAAATTGGTCATGTGCTAGTGATATCCTTGAGGTACCTGATAGAAATTAATGTAAACATATTTTGGAAAAAAACTGTGACCTGAGCTGCGTGAGAATGATACATGACAAAGATCTGCATGAAGATGAATTTCCAGTCAAAAATAACAAAACAATTCAGTAAATACAAAGCAGTGTTCTCAATAAGGCTAAGGATTACATAACCACTTTATGTAACAGAAGGAGCTAAGAGAGAGCACAACATAACGATGTTTAGGATAATCAATCAGAGGAAAGGAAACATAACAAGAAAGAAGAAAATGGGAAAAAATAGATTGAGGGATGTAAAATAAACAACAAAAAAGCAAAGTCACAGACATCTGCTGAGATTCTCATCAGATTAGATGCAGCTGGAGGGAGAATAAGTGAAATGGCAGATCTGAATCCACTGCCCCGGATCTGGAACAGAGAAACGAGAGAGGGAAACTTGGAATGAGAGGTTACACAAAGATTTAAAAAAGGTGCTGTAGCAGTGTATATCAGGAGCTCACAGAGAAGCTGGGAAAGACAACACCCACAGACGACAGGTGCAGTAACAATCACCAAATCCTAGCAGCGTAAAGCAACGCCAACTTGCACTTGCAGTTTAAGGTGAGCATTCTGATGCTTGCTGCACTTGGCTAAAATCAAGGTCTCAGCGAGGCTGCGTTCCTGGAGTGTTTTTTTTTTTTTTTTTTTTTTTGACAGGCAGAGTGGACAGTGAGAGAGAGAGACAGAGAGAAAGGTCTTCCTTTGCCGTTGGTTCACCCTCCAATGGCCGCCACAGCCGGTGCGCTGCGGCCGGCGCACCGTGCTGATCCGATGGCAGGAGCCAGGTGCTTCTCCTGGTCTCCCATGGGGTGCAGGGCCCAAGGACCTGGGCCATCTTCCACTGAACTCCCAGACCACAGCAGAGAGCTGTCCTGGAAGAGGGGCAACCGGGACAGAATCCGGCGCCCCGACCGGGACTAGAACCTGGATTGCCGGCGCCGCAAGGCAGAGGATTAGCCTAGTGAGCCGAGGCGCCGGCTCCTGTAGCTTCTAAGGCACAATCCATTTCTTGCCTTTAGCAGTTTCCAGTTGTCACCCACCTGCCTCGGCCCACGGCCCCTTCCACCACCTTCAACGGCAAGCAGTGGCCGGCTGAGTCTTCCTCACTTCATGTCTCTCTGACGATGACGATGATACCTCCCTCTTCTATTCTTAAGGCTTCTGTGTCAACACAGTCTCATCCAGATGAGACAGGACAATGTCTTTATCTCAAGGTCAATGGTTAAGTGATCTTAGTCCCATTTTGCTATGCAACTTAACATATACACAGATTCTAGGGATTACGATGTGGACATCTTTGTGGAGGGGGTTTTACTCTGTCCACCACAGACCTGAATCCCAGAATACCCCAAGAACTATAACAAGGGGTGCATGTGTGGTGCAGTAGGTTCAACTGCCATTTGGAATGCCCACACCCCCATGCCGGAGTTCCTGGTATCAAATTCCAATTCTGCTTCTGAGGCAGCTTCCTGCCAGTGCACCTGGGAGGCAGATGATGGCCCAAGTACTTGGGTTTCTGCTACAGACACACAGATGGAATTCCTGGCTCCTGGCTTCACACTGGCCCAGCCCCTGTGTTGCGGCCATTTGCAAAACAAGGCAGTGATGAAAGATCTGTCTCTGTCTCTCTCTGTAACTCTGCCTTTCAAATACATAAATACATCTTAAAAAATAAAAAGATAAAAACTGACTATAAAAATCCTAACACTGGCCAGTGCCGTGGCACACTTGGTTAATCCTCTGCCTACGGTGCCAGCATCCCATATGGGCACCAGGTTCTAGTCCCGGTTGCTCCTCTTCCAGTCCAGCTCTTTGCTGTGGCCCGGTAAGGCAGTGGAGGATGGCCCAAGTGCTTGGGGCCCTCCACCTGCAAAGGAGACCAAGAGGAAGTACCTGGATCCTGGCTTTTGATTGGTGCAACGTGCCTGCCGTAGCAGCCATTTGGGGGGGTGAACCAACGGAAGGAAGACCTTTCTCTCTGTCTCTCTGTCTATAACTCTGTCAAATAAATAAATAAAAGGCCGGCGCCGCGGCTCACTAGGCTAATCCTCCGCCTTGCGGCGCCGGCACACCGGGTTCTAGTCCCGGTCGGGGCGCCGGATTCTGTCCCGGTTGCCCCTCTTCCAGGCCAGCCTTCTGCTGTGGCCAGGGAGTGCAGTGGAGGATGGCCCAGGTGCTTGGGCCCTGCACCCCACGGGAGACCAGGAAAAGCACCTGGCTCCTGGCTCCTGCCATCGGATCAGCGCGGCGCGCCGGCCGCAGCGCGCCAGCCGCGGCGGCCATTGGAGGGTGAACCAACGGCAAAGGAAGACCTTTCTCTCTGTCTCTCTCTCTCACTGTCCACTCTGCCTATCAAAAAAATAAATAAATAAAAATAAATAAATAAATAAATAAATAAAAAGAAAAATCCTAACACTGACACTGCCTAAACGTGATTGCGGCTGTTCAACAAGGCAGAGCTGTTGGGCAAGGCAACAGTATTACGTACTATGACAGGAAGAATGACTGGAGACAGCATTTGGGCTATTCTGTTCAAAGGTAGTGTAGCAGTAATAAGTACATTTAGATTTTGCTATACATAATTTAAAGACAACTTCCAAAATGCATGAACTACAATGCATGGGGGAATTACAGAAAGCCCCCTCAGTTCATCCATCGGCGGTCAGGAAAGGAGAGAAATCAGTGCAGGAAGCACGTGGGGACAGAGAGCGAGGCGTGGCACCCGTCTGGACGGAGCTCAGAGCCTAAGAGGGCGCGGCCTTCAAAGGCCCATCAGTGACGATTCCACAGGCACCAGGGGAGATCCTACAGGAGCACTGCTTCTTAGGTTAGGCGTTTGAAAGAACTCTCACTTAGTAAGCACACAGAAATCCCAGGTAGCACATCAGGTCCCTGCCACCTAATATTTTACTCCCAACAAAATTCCTGTGAGGCGCAGAATGGAATCCCAACCTTGCAGGGGAAGCCAGGAGGACTCAGAGGTGCACGGCAGTAAGAGGCAGGACCCGATTCCAAGCCTGCTGCGGCAGCCCCTCCCTCCAGGATGACTCAAATATGTGGATGGATTTGAGTGAGAAAGAGGGCCAGGCCCTCCACACCTGTGCCACTGCACACCAGCAGGTGTGAGCCACACGGATTCATTCTGAGCGTCACAAAAGCCAGCAGGCCACGATCTCGTGGGCCCTTTAATCCACCTGCCTCCAGAAATAGACACACGCTCTCCCATACATGGACTCCGTGTCTCTCAGAGGCAAATCAAAGAAAATCCTCCTCCAAAGAGACGAGCCACAATTCCCCGTCCGAGGCCGACTGGCTCTTCAAGGAGTAAAAAGCAAAACCAGACAAAGCAGCCACCCCCCTTTGTGAATTAAATCTCAAATACATTTGTGTTTTATTGATAAGATAAAGTACAAACTATACTTTTCAGAAGTTGCATTTCATTAGTCAACGTCCCTGAGCTTTTCTGGTGCTGAGAACTCCATCTGGACAGGAAGCTGGGCTTCCACCTGCTTGAAGATCCTCACATTTTAGGATGGAGCTGGTCTGTGTGCAGCAAAATGTGCTCAAATCAGGCTGCACCGTTGTACCTTCTTAACAGAATACACTGCCCACACGCACTTCTCAATAGTAACTTGTTACAGCCTACAACAGGTCAGTCCCCTGTACCCGCTCTGTGTCCTGGGAGGCTTCCAGCACACAGCTCTCTAACAAATGGTTGCAGACGGCTCTGCGTTTCCAAGTCCTAAACACATCCTTTACATTTATTGCCCTTGTTATGTGCTTTCTGGCTGCCACCTGCTTTTAGCGCCTGCTGGAGAGAACATGCTCTCTGCACGACTTCTAGATTCCGGTCTACATGAGGTCTGGACCAGGTAACCGCATTCATTAGGACGGGGCGTCAAGAGCAGCAGGTCTGGGCCCCTCTCTGCACTTTGCTTCTATTTGCTGAGATCCACGCACCACGCCCAGCTCGAGTGCAGCAGCTTTCAGAGGGACACCCCCTGCTTTCTGAGCCTGGATGCAAACCCCCCGTTCTCCTGACCATTTCAATCCTTTTCATGATGCTTCCGACGAGAGCCCTTGCAGAATTCACATATCCTCACCTTAGCGGTGACAGACCACTCGCAGACGGCTTAGGTTACAGAGACCACAGCTCTGGCTCTGGGGGAAGCCAGCTACCACGCAGGGAGCAGCCTGACAGAGAGGCCCACATGACAGGGAAGGGACACCTCTGGCCAGTGGGGACTTGGGCCTGCCAACCCCTTCTTGGGTGAGTTTGGAAGTGCACACCCCACACCTGCCAAGCCTACTGATGAGACCGCAGCTCTGCGGCTGACTCTGCTTCGGGCGGAATTGCACTTCCAGTCGCTCGTTCTGCCTGCTTTATGGAGAGTGGACTTCAGGGTGGGAACCACAAATGTGGCGGACTCACTGAGGCTGGCACAGTAGCCCAAAGGGAGAACACGGTGACCTGGAGAGCTGCAGGCATCTTTCCAATAAGTGAACTGAGGGGCTGGCGCTGCGGTGCAGCAGCTTACGGTGCTACCTGTAAGATCCACGAAAGCAGGCCCTTCCAGTTCCTCCACTCTCGGTCAAGGCTGGGTCTGCAGGGGTCACTCAGGGGCCTCTACTCCATCTGAGCAAGGACAGGGGCACTTATGGAATACCCTCTGCATGCTAGACACTCTGCACACGTGGTCGCCAATCTCATACGGAAGACACTGGGTAACTTCTACAGACCAGAAAGCTCAGAGAAGCAGGTCACTTCCCATGGAAACTGGTGGGAACGGGATCCGAACCCAAGTCTCCTGGACCCCAAAACCTGCCTTCCTGGTTTAACGCTGCCTCTGCATTTCAGCAGAATCTTTGTGTCGGGCTCTGTTACCCAGCCAGCCTGCTCGCCCACGTGGACAAGCCACTTTGGCTGCTGAAACAGAAGAAGACACCAGATCAACCACCTTTTCCGTTTTCCCCCCAACGCTGGAACCGACTGACACTGGTTAGCAGCACAGCTCCTAACTAGCCAAGCCCAAGCCCAGGAGGTGAGGCCCCGTGCACCTGCAGCAGGTGGAGCACGCGTGTGTTCCCCGATGAGGAGGCCGACAGTAAACAGAAGCGGAGTGAGTTGGGAGGCTCCACCTTTCTTTGATTTATTGAAGGAAAATACTGTGCCTTCCTAGAGCATGCTTTTCCAAAGTAGTGAAATAGAAAAAAGTACACGAATAAAAATCCGTCTCAGGTGGCTGTGTCACTAGGAGCCTAAAACAACAATGTCTTCAGGAGTGTGAATGCGTAAGGAGTTGCTTTGGGGTAAACCTGGGCTCTGGACTTCTCTGAACCCCACAGAGAGGTCTACACAGTTGAGGACCCAGGGGGTGCGCCCGCTGCAGGTGGAAGAGAGCTCTTAGTTCTTGTCACGGTAAGAGGATGGTGACAAGCCACCACCAGCCCCACAGACTCCAAGGCTGAAGTCACGGCTGCTTCAGCTCAGACGGGAGGAAGTCAGTCATCCGACTGCCAGGCCACAACCCCGCAAAAGACCTGCAGGCCGCACAAGTCATGACAGGGAGAGACGCGGATCACACGGTCAGGGGCATGGCACCTCCACCCCACCCACTTCCTGGGCCGCGGCAGTGTGGGCAGGCAGTCACCCTGGACTGGGTCCCCCAAATACCCTGTGGTTAACCCTCCTTGCTTCCACTGCTTCTTGCGGGACACTGCGAGGACAGATGGGTTCTGAGTCCCCAGCTCCACTGAGCCGGGCACGGGGCTGCGGGAGAGCCAGGGAGGTGGGCCACAGCAGCAAGGGCGTCGCCCCCATGACACTCGCATTCGGGAACTGTGAAGCCTGGCCTTGCACCTGGACGTCCTCCTCTGTAAGCTGAGGTTGTAGCGACCTCACAGGGGCGCTGGCAGATCAAGGGGTGCAAATGAGACAAGTGTACCTCAAAACACTCATGGGAAATGGACTTAAAAGCTTATTTTGCGCCGCGGCTCACTAGGCTAATCCTCCGCCTTGCGGCGCCGGCACACCGGGTTCTGGTCCCGGTCGGGGTGCCGGATTCTGCCCCCGTTGCCCCTCTTCCAGGCCAGCTCTCTGCTGTGGCCCAGGAGGGCAGTGGAGGATGGCCCAAGTGCTTGGGCCCTGCACCCCATGGGAGACCAGGAGAAGCACCTGGCTCCTGCCTTCGGATCAGCGCGGTGTGCCAGCTGCATCACGCTAGCCGCGGCGGCCATTGGAGGGTGAACCAAAGGCAAAAGGAAGACCTTTCTCTGTCTCTCTCTTTGTCCACTCTGCCTGTCCAAAACAAAACAAAACAAAAAACACCTTATTTTGCTGGGGAAAAAATCTGAAATCATGCAACTAAGAGTTCTTTATAAAGGAAAATGTCTACTATGAACCAACAGTCACGGATTTCAAGTTTCTTAGTACTAAAATACTCTTAGCTTTCAACTAAATTTATGACCTTTTCCCCAAAAATAATAAAAACATAATTTATTCACCACAAATGTGCAATAGCAATTGCCTAAAAACACAAAATAATGCTATAAAAATTTAACACCAATTAACAAATGGAACTATAAACCACACTAACATGTCAATATTCAAAATCAAGATGTTGAATATTACCAAATTAAAGGTTTAATGCAAAAACAACCTAAATTCCATCCAGAAATTTAGTCTAGACATTAACAAGCTGATTTAAAAAGTCACATCAAAATTCACAGAAATTGGAATAGCCAAAAGAACAAGAAGAAAATCAAAAGATGAACAGCATTTGATTTTAAGAACTACTAGGAAGCTATAATCATCAAATCTATAATTAGTTGTTTTTTCCTCAGGTGATTTTTTAGTCACAGTGATTTTGTTTCTTGTTTTAATTCATTTACAAACTTTTGAAGCTACAAAGCACTGAGAAATGCTGCTCGCTGTCATTTTTTAATTTATTAAATTTACTGCTTTCCTATCCTGTCCCTGGCGGGTTGAGGAAGAGGGAATGACTCCATGTTTCCCACATCTGTACCATCAAGAATTTCTCGGCCGGCGCTGCGGCTCAATAGGCTAATCCTCCACCTAGCGGCGCCGGCACACCGGGTTCTAGTCCCGGTCGGGGCGCCGGATTCTTTCCCGGATGCCCCTCTTCCAGGCCAGCTCTCTGCTGTGGCCAGGGAGTGCAGTGGAGGATGGCCCAAGTGCTTGGGCCCTGCACCCCATGGGAGACCAGGAGAAGCACCTGGCTCCTGCCTTCGGATCAGTGCGGTGCGCCGGCCGCAGTGCGCCAGCCATGGCGGCCACTGGAGGGTGAACCAACGGCAAAAGGAAGACCTTTCTCTCTGTCTCTCTCTCTCACTATCCACTCTGCCTGTCAAAAAAAAAAAAAAAAAAAAAAAAAAAGAATTTCTCATGGCTCCCCCACTGGTTCTGCATTTTGGTGATGCTGCCTGCTTAATCACATTAAGTCCTCGTGGTCTGCCTATTTTATTAGCCTAAGAAATAAGCATGCTTCACATGTACAAAGTTACATGGAAATCTTCATCAGCACTATTAAGAAAATAAAAAGACAACCTACTTTTTCAAATTGTGCATCTGATGGGATCCGTTATCCAGAACATACAGAGAGGGCTTAAAACTCAGCAATAAAAAGAGCAAAAATCCACTTAAAAATAGGGAAAGGACTTAAATAGACATGTGTCCACAGAACTGAGACAAACATCCACATGCATCAGGATGGTCAGTGTTATTAGTCAGCAGGGAACTGCAAATCAAAACCACCAGGAGGGGCCTGCGCTGTGGCGCACTAGGTTAATCCTCCGCCTGTGACGCCGGCATCCCATATGGGCGCTGGGTTCTAGTCCCAGTTGCTGCTCTTCCAGTCCAGCTCTCTGCTGTGGCCCAGGAGTGCAGTGGAGGATGGCCCAAGTGCTTGGGCTCCTGCACCCGCGTTGGAGACCGGGAAGAAACTCCTGGCTCCTGGCTTCGGAATGGCGCAGTGCCGGCCATAGCAGCCATTTGGGGAGTGAACCAACAGAAGGAAGACCTTTCTGTCTCTCTCTCTCTCTCTCACTGTCTGTGAACTCTACCTGTCATATTAAAAAAAAAAAAAAACCCAGGAAACACTCCCCTCACACTCACTCATGTGGCCATCATAACAAAGAGAAGACAAAAGCAAAGGCCACTGAGTTTGCTGGGAACTGGAGCCTTTGCACACTGCCAGAGGGAATGGCCAGTCCTCTAAGGTCAAACACAGAGCTACCGAGTGACCCGGCAATTACAGGAATTCAAACATAGTCAAGAACATTTTATTAGGAATAAGGACCATTTCCAAGAAAATTGGGCACACACCTTCACATAAAAACTTAGACATGAATTTCTTTAGCAATCAATTCATAATAGACATAAGTAGAAATGGCCCAAATGCCCATCAACTTGTAAAACTGATTCAAACAATGTGGTCTAATATTATCCAGCCGTAAAAAGAAATGAGGTAGTGACACCTGCTATAAAAAAGATGAGCCTCAAAAACATGCTAAGTGTGAAAGGAGGGAGACAAAAAAGGCCAAGCATCGTACGGCTGCTTTCTAAGGGCTGTACAGAATGGACAAATCTACGGATTCAGAAAGCAGAGCAGCGGTTGCCGGGGCAGGGAGAATGGGCATGACTGACTGGATAAAGGTGTTCTTCCAGGGGCAATGAAATGTTCTGGAATCAGACAGCGGTAATGGTTGTACAACCTTGTGGAAACAGTGAAAACCAATGAACCATATGTTTTAAAAGGGTGAAACTTCCGGTATGTGAATTGTTTTGCTAAAAGCATACCTGAAGGTACTTCAAAGACTTTATGGGAAAAAGGAATTAAGACACAAATTTATTCTGGTGTTTAAAAAAAATGAAATTTATGCAGAGTTTTTACATGATGCATATTTTCCACTAACTTTTTGAAGACCCTGCACATAAGTGAACCGAGTGAGTACCATTCTATCTCCAGCAAAGAAATGTGACTTGGTGACGACAGTGAAGTGTAGCTGGAAAGTCCGAGACAGGATGCTTCGATTCCTGGGCCTGCCCCCAACTCTGAGACCAGCACTGGGTCGCCAAATATCCCCGTGACCCACGGTCTATAAAAAGGGATAACATCATGATCTGGTCATAAAGACCAAATGGGATCATGTATGCAAAGTGATTAGCCAGTTGCGTCCAGCAGTCATGTTTTAATGAATGCATTATTTTCTCTGGCTCCCTGATGGAACAACAGAGAAAGCTGATGTCCCCCTCTGAACCAGAGGGGCGCCTGGCTCCCCACAGCGCTCCCCAGCCCAAGCCCCTTTACCTCGGGTGTCAGCGCGTTGTTGTCTGAGGTCTGGCTAGACAGCAGGATGTGCGTGAACCCCTCTTCCTTCCGCACGACGATGTCTCGAAACCGGCAGTTGCTTTCATTCTGGCGGACGCTGTACCTGAGCCTCTTGTCAAAGACGTAGTCCTTCTCCGTGTCCAGCTTCCGCTTCACGGGGCTGTGCAGGTTCAACGCCCCATTGGTCAGAGCCGAGCCTTCCAAAATCAGACAAACAAAATGAGAAACTGGCTGGGGGCCCCATCCCAGAAGAACACGATCAGAGAAATGTTGAGATTTTCCCAGGGAAAAGCCGAGATGTGGCTGGGACCCCCCACCCCGAGCACCCTCTGTCCTGCTGCAGTGGAGAGCCCAGGGCTTAGCAGGTGCTCAGGAAAGGCCCCCCCCACCCCGTCCTGATGCCCTCTCCCCCACACATGGGCCTGCAAGGCTCAGGCTTCTGCTCAGATTCCTTATCAAGGGAACCAGTGACCCCCCAGGAGGCAGCCCTGTCTGTCTGAGGACCCCTCTGACAGCCAGAGCAGCACTAGGCCCTGCGTGCCCTGCACTGTGTGCACAGCCCCACCCTAAAGCAGTCCAGGGCACTGTCCCCTTCAATATGAGGACCTGGGAAGCGGCTCTGGGCCCCCAGTGCTTCCTTAGCATGGTGAGCACCGAGCAGGCAGGGTGCTTGTGTCTCTCCTTGCCCTTCCACAGCTGTGCCTTTTTCTGTTTTCCCTGTTAGCATCCTCAAATGGCCACAGTGCCCTGGCTGAAAAGGCGTGGAAACGAACAACAAAATGACCTAGGTTTCTGACAGCTGCCAACCAGCCTCCTCCCAGCTGCAGACACCAGGTACTCTAAGAAAGCACACCCAAGTGCCAGCCCCAAAGCCCCATCCGAAGCCGGCCTGGGAAGTGGCTCAACTCCGGCCAAGAAATAAACAGATAAAATGCAAATTACCAGTATCAGAAATGAGAGGGGTCATCCCTATTGACCCTGTGGACATTGAAAAGGATAATAAAGAAATACAATTAGCAACTGTGCCCATTTGTTTGGTAATCTAGATGAAATGGGCCAATTCCTTGAGAGTCAAAACCTCTGAAAATACACACAGGAGACATGCATCAACTGAACAGGCAATCAATAATTAATCATCTCCTAAAAAAATTAACAAGACGAATCGTAGCAAACAGTTATGGAGGGAATCAGACCAGTTCTCCACAGTCTGGTCCAGATGAAAGAATCAGCACAGGTACACAGAGCGGGTCCACCATTTCAGATGAACCAGAGTCATCACCGCACCCACAGGCAGAAGCAACCGGCGATTGTATCCGCTGCTGCAGAAACAGCATCCGGCAAAATCCAACAGAGGAGAGCGCGCGCCTTGAGAGAGGACATCTAGGAAACACCCACAGCCTGCACGGCGCTGAGCGGTGAGAAGCCGAACGCCAGCAAGCCCACAGAAACCAAGCAAAAGGTCCTGGGATCCTCAAAGGGGGAAATAAAACTGTCTTCTGGCAAGTACAAAGCATCAGAAGAAAGAACAGCCACTTGTGGGAATAACAAGTAAATGCAGCCAGGCTCCGGGATTCAAGGTCAATATGCAAAAGACAGTGGGTTCCCCACAGGCCAGCAGTGAGCAGCTAGAATTTTACAGGTACAAAACCACACTATTTACAACAGCACCCCAAACGGAAAATGCTTGGGGAATAAATCTAATGAGATGAGTCCAGAATCTACATGTGAGAAACCACAAAACCATGATGAACAAAATCAAAATAGATCCAATTAAATGAAGAGATAATCTGTGTTTATGAATTGAAAGGCTCATTTTTTAAGATTTATTAATTTATTTGAAAGGCAGAGTTACAGAGAGGCAGAGGCAGCGAGAGAGAGACACAGAGGTCTTCCATCTGCTGGTTCACACCCTACGTGGCCTCAACAGCTGGACCTGCACCAATCCCATGCAGGAGCATCCTCGAGGTCTCACATGTGGGTGCAGAGGCCCAAGCATTTGAGCCATCTTCTACTGCTTTCCCAGGCTACAGCAGAGAGCTGGATCGGAATTGGGGCAGCCAGGACCCAAAACGGTGCCCATATGGGATGCGTCACTGCTAGGCGGTGGCTCTACCCATTATGCCACAGCACCAGCCCCTTAATATTTTTTTTATTTTTCATTTATTTGAGAGCCAGAGAGAGCTCCCCCCCCCCCCCATTGATTGTTTCTTTCCCCCAGAATGTCCACAGTAGCTGGGGTTGTGTTGGGTTTGCAGCCAGGAACCAGGAATGCAATCCTGGTCTCTTATATGGGTGGCACAATCTAATTCCTCAGCCATTACCACTGCCTAGCTGGGTCTGCACTGGCAAGAAGCTGAGTCAGGAGCTGGAGTCAGGAAATGAACCCAGGTATTGACCATGGCACACAGACACCTTACTGCAGACATCAAGGGCAAACTATGGGGCCAATGCCATGGTGCAGAAGACTAAGACCTGGCCTGCAGTGCAGGCATCCCATACGGGCACTGGTTCGTGTCCTGGCTGCTCCTCTTCCAATTCAGCTCTCTGCTATGGCTTGGGAAAACAGTGGAAGATGGTCCAAGTGTTTGGGTCCCTGCACCCACCTGGGAGACCCGGAAGAAACTCCTGGCTCCCGGTTTCAGATTGGCTCAGCTCCAGCCATTGTGGCCATTTAGGGAATGAACCAGGGGATGGAAGACCTTTCTTTCGTTTCTCCCTGTCTCTAACTCTACCTCTCAGATAAATAAATCTCTTTTTTTAAAAAAAGAGCAAACTAAATGTTTAGTTTAATATAGGTACAAAGGATTGTATACAGAATTATCTGTATACATACATATGCATATATCAGTATCAACACACAACGCGTATGCACACACAGGTCAGTATGGATACACAGATGTGCACGCATGGGTCAGTACAAGTACGTAAGTGTGCTCACACAAGTGTCAATACATAAGTGTGCACATGAGTCTTACTGAATGCACACACTGGCTGGGTCAGTTGAGAAGGCCTCGAATCAATGACATCCCAGTAGCAAAGAGCACACCCCGGACAGATTTTAGTTTCCACTGTGATTCTAACCAAAGGAAGCAGGGCACCCCGGAAAAATGGCTGACCCTAGGAGATAAACTTGTAGTGCCTGGACAGAAGGAAGTGCCCATACAAAACAAGGTAAACTTCCACGCTGAGGGGGGCATGTCGAAAGGACACCTGAGCCAACCCAAAGAGCTTCCAGGATACTATGTGGGCAACACAATAAAGTCATCCCGATAATAAATGAAAATATAAAGCAACCGTCCACAAGCCCATGCTGGGAAGAATAAAGATCACATACCCAACAAACACACAGAGAGGAAGCCCAGGTGCAGAAGAATTCCAAGTAAATTCTGTCAATGCCCCACCCACAGCTCTGCTTTCCTGAGTGTGTGCTGCACACTTTCTTCCCGAAAGTACAGTGTGGAAAGGTAGAGGACTTAACTGCACATTGGGGAAACCTCACAAGCACGCCTCGGCCAGGTGATCAAGGTCAACGCCGACAACAGCAGGGTCTTGTGTGTAACAGGCATCCCTGATGTGATTCAGTGTGAAAGGCCCTCCTGGGGTCTGTCTTCCAAAACTCCCAACTCCAGTCTAATTACGAGAAAAACATCAAATGACCCCGGCCGAGGGAAATTCTACAAAATACCTCAGCAGCCCTCCTGCAAACCCTTAAAGCCATCAAAAAGGAGGAGAGCTTGAGAACTGAGCCTCAGGGGACGTGATGACAGCTCCTAGGTAGGATCCTGGGACAGGCATCAGGTGCAAACTGGAACACAATGCTGACTTTAGTTCACAGGAATGTATTAATATTGGTTCATCAATTTAACAAAGCTACTACACCCATGGAAGATGTTAACAGGAGAAAGTAGGTTTGGGGTATCCAGGAAATTTCTGTGTTCGCTTCCCAATCTCTCTGTAAATCGAAAACTGCTTAAAAAGTGAAGTTGGCTTTTTCAATATAAACTATTCATTGAATATTTTAAAAATTGGTTTCATCAAAAAAGCAACACTCTGCAGTTGGGCAGGTTTGAGAACTCTGACCAGCAGCTCCTGCACTTGAGTGTACATCAGCATCACCAGGGGATTGTTCAAAACCAGCCCATGGGGCCTCCCCAATGACGCTGCCACTGGTCCAGGGCCCAGGCAACCCAGGCCTCCTCCATCACCAGGAGTCACTTGGAGGGGGGGTGTAAGCAGGTGTCCTAAAGAATGCTGCCCCCTGGGGCTGCCCCACACTTTCTCCCTGACGAAGTCCTGGAAGTCACCGCTGTCACCATTTCAGCCAGGTGGGTGAGTGACTGCCCCTGCAGGGTGCAGGTGCATCTCAGAGACAACCTCGCCAGCTGTGGTGATACGGGCAGGGAGAGTGCAAGGAGACACAGAGGAGTGCTTACTGTGTGCTAAGCACTCTGTCAGGCTGGGATGGGAGAGGAATCAGCTCCCAGAGGCCGAGCCTCTGCCCCTGGAAAGAAGACTGTCTGCATGCAGCATGGACACACTCCATTTCCTGGTCCTTAGACAGCAGAGTAGCAAGATGAGAAAGAAGACACCATTAAAGGGGCCAGCAGACAGTTAACAAACACAGGGGCTCTTACTTGTGTCTCGATGGTCACATCCTAGCTCATCACAGATTGATTCTGGTCAGACCTGCAGGGTGAGCCCCTCTCTCTAATCACAGCCTGTCTGGAAGCAAGTCTGCCGGCATGCTCTCTGGCCAGCAGCACCTGAAGGCCAGAGGCTCACTTCTCGGCACCCATAGCCCTGGGCTCGGGCTGTTAATTAGCCGTGAAAGCCTTGGACCCCCAAACACCAGGCCAAAGGCAGAGACCAGGAACTGCTCTGGGGGGCCCCTCTGCATGCCAGGCGGCCCCCAGAAGATGAGCAGAGCCCCCATGGCCACAGGGCTGAGAAGCTGTGCCTATGACAACCCAGGACTTCTGCGACACCTCCTCATCTGTACTTCTCCGTCACCCAAACATCTGGGCTTTGTCAGACAGGAAGCTGCCACAGCTCCTGACGCTGGGTAAAGAGGTTCAGGAACACTGGCAAGTGACCACGAAAGGCCTGTGCAGATGAACAGACCCCAGGCGGTGAGGAGCACACGAGTTTCCAGTCAGCCTCAGCAGCCCGGCCAATCCCTGGTTACAGATGCCCAGAGCCTGTGTGTGCCTGTGCTTTCCCAGGTGTGGTGCCAGCCCGGCCACGTGCTTCGGAACACAACGACACGACGGAACAGCCTCACGGGCTGCTTTTGTGAGCGGCTCTACGGTTGGCTCCAAATGACTCGGCAGTCCTATGTTGTCACCAGCGTTCACCCTTTCCACAGGTAAGGAATAGTGAGACCACGTGCTGGAAGCCACAGGCATCTGAAATGGAAGAGCCAGGCTTGAAGCAGCCGTCTCTCATGTCCCTCATTCATTCACAACGGAGTTATCATCCTCCCGCGGGCTAGCTGTTGTACTAGGCGATGCAGATCCCCGCAGAGAAATCAGGTCCCTTCTGCCTGGAGCTTGCTTCAGGTAGGAAGAGAAATAGTTCCCGGCAAACTAATTCCCCAAATGATTACAGGCCAGAGAGCAACAGGGGGATGTGGTGGAGAATAATGGGGACAGGGGTCTCTGGGAACTCAAAGGCCATGGCGTATCCCTTGGAGTACACTATGAGGCAGCCCCAAAGACACAACAGCCTTGGGACCACCTACACAAATAAACCACAGAACCACACAGGAAAGCAGACCCGCTGATTGCGTCAGGACACTGTGGACTGGCATTGTTAATGCATGGGCAGATGCAACAACTGTGGGTTAAGAAGACCTAAGAGGGGCCGGCACCGTGGCTCAATAGGCTAATCCTCCGCCTGCGGCACCGGCACACCAGATTCTAGTCCTGGTCGGGGCACTGGATTCTGTCCCGGTTGCCCCTCTTCCAGGCCCCTCTCTCCTGTGGCCAGGGAGTGCAGTGGAGGATGGCCCAAGTGCTTGGGCCCTGCACCCCATGGGAGACCAGGAGAAGCACCTGGCTCCTGCCTTCAGATCAGTGCGGTGGTGCGCCAGCTGCAGCGTGCCGGCCATGGTGGCCATTGGAGGGTGAACCAATGGCAAAGGAAGACCTTTCTCTCTTTCTCTTTCTCTCTCATTGTCCACTCTGCCTGTCAAAAAATAAAAAAAAGAAAAGAAAAGACCTAAGAGGGCGGAGGAGAGAGGGAGCTTGCTGCTCAAGTCTAGAAGATAGTTTAAAAAAGTGGAGAAGGGCTGGCGCTGTAGCATAGCAGGTAAAGTCACCACCTGCAGTGCCTGCATCCCATATGGGTGCCGGTTCGAGTCTCTGCTGCCCTACTTCCGATCCAGCTCTCTGCTATGACCTGGGAAAGTAGTAGAAGATGGCCCAAGTCCTTGGGCCCCTACACCCACGTGGGAAACCCAGAGGAAGCTCCTGGCTCCTGGCTTTGGATTGGCACAGCTCCGGCCATTGCAGCCACCTGGGGAGTGAACCAGCGGATGGAAGACCCTCTCTCTCTCTCTCTCTCTCTCTCTCCCCTTCTCTCTCTGGGTAACTCTGACCTTCAAATAAATAATTAAATCTTAAAAAAAAAAGTGGAAGGAGTGCAGTCTCAGGGAAGAATTAGGGAGAAAACGGCAGAGGACACTCTATGCAGATTGGAGGAAAGAGCAGACATATGTGGAGGGCGTGGACGTGCACAACTCAGGAACCCAGCAGCCGAGAGCCTCCACACCACTGCTGCAGAGTGAGATGAGACCAGACCACGGCAGCCCAAGCCACTGGCAAAGAAGCTGCAGGAGAAGCCTAGAGGGAACCAGGCTTGGAGCCTGTGGGGGATGGGGCGCCTGCCAAACTAGAGGAGAAAAAAACAAGGGGGGCACGTTTTCCCTCTCCCCAGTCACCCTGCAAAGGCATCCTGTAACAAGCTGACAGAGAGCAGGTGCCATTTTGGACATACGTACCAGCTGTGCCAGCCCATGTCCACGCCCAGCAACCAGCCAAGTGGAGACTCCTGAGTCTGGTGGGGAGAACAGACACGGGGCTGGGTGCTTGTGACTGTGGGAGGCTTGTGTGCCCGGACTGTGAAAACACTGTGGCTGCATGGGAAGACTCAGGATGTGGCTGGGACTTTGGACAGTCACTGTGGGAGGCTCCGCACGACCAGGGCTCCCTGGGTACCTGGCGAGGGACATTGCTGGGGAACCTGAGCTTACACTGAGGACTGAACAGATCCTTCGTGTGGTCCTTGTGGCAGAGTACACAAATAATATATTGATGGGGGCTTGAGCCCAGGCACTGGTCTCCTCCAAGGAGAGGAGCTTAGCTGAGTCTACACCAACAGACAAGAACAAACCTCCCCTCTGATTAAAAAATAAATAAGTAAAGGGGATTTACCATGCCAATTCTGGGTTTGTCACCTCAGACACGCCCTTCACGCTGGAGCACTGAACAGAGCTCCCTGGCCACACCCACCACACGCCTCTAGGTATTCCCTGAAAGCAGACACTCCACTAATCCACTCAGAATAGCCCGAAGATGAAAGCCACCACAGCAAAAAATAAAATAAAATAAAAAATAAAGAAGAAATTGATGAGTATCTCCACAAATGCAGAATAACAAACACACTGATTCAAGGAACAAGAATAAGAAAGACAGCATGACACCCCCCAAAGAACACAACACCTCAATACTAGATTGAGAAGATGAGGAGGTTAAAGAAATGCCAGAGATGGAATTCAAAAAACTGATCATAGGATTACTTACAAGGGATCAGAAGCAAATGTACAAACTAATGAAATCCATACATGACATGAAAGAAAATTTCTCTCACAAAATTGAGATCTACATTCTTCTCAGCAGTACATGGAACCTTCTCTAGGATTGACCACATACTAGGCCATAAAGCAAGTCTCAGCAAATTCAAAAGAATTAGAATCATACCATGCAGCTTCTCAGACCATAAAGGAATGAAGTTGGAAATTAGCAACTCAGGAATCCCTAGAGCATATGCAAACTCATGGAGATTCAACAACATGCTCCTGAATGAACAATGGGTCATAGAAGAAATTAAAAGAGAAATCAAAAATTTTCTGGAAGTAAATGAGGATAACAGCACAACATACCAAAACTTATGGGACGCAGCAAAAGCAGTGTTAAGAGGAAAGTTTATATCAGTAGGTGCCTACATCAAGAAATTGGAAAGGCACCAAATAGATGAACTTTCAATTCACCTCAAGGATCTAGAAAACCTACAGTAAACCAGACCCAAATCTAGTAGGAGAAGAGAAATAATTAAAATCAGAGAAGAAATCAACAGGATTGAATCCAAAAAAACATTACAAAAAATCAGCCAAACGAGGAGCTGGTTTTTTGAAAAAATAAACAAAATTGACACCCCATTGGCCCAACTAACTAAAAAAAGAAAAGACCCAAATCAATAAAATCAGAGATGAAAAAGGAAACGTAACAACAGACACCACAGAAATAAAAAGAATCATCAGAAATTACTACAAGGACTTGTATGCCAGCAAACAGGGAAACCTATCAGAAATGGATAGATTCCTGGACACATGCAACCTACCTAAATTGAACCAGGAAGACATAGAAAACCTAAACAGACCCATAACTGAGACAGAAATGGAAACAGTAATAAAGGCCCTCCCAACAAAGAAAAGCCCAGGACCAGATGGATTCACTGCTGAATTCTACCAGACATTTAAAGAAGAACTGACTCCAATTCTTCTCAAACTATTCAGAACAATCGAAAAAGAGGGAGTCCTCCCAAATTCTTTCTATGAAGCCAGCATCACCTTAATTCCTAAGCTGGAAAAAGATGCAGCATTGAAAGAAAATTACAGACCAATATCCCTGATGAACATAGATGCAAAAATCCTCAATAAAATTCTCGCCAATAGAATGCAACAACACATCAGAAAGATCATCCACCCAGACCAAGTGGGATTTATCCCTGGTATACAGGGATGGTTTAATGTGTGCAAAACAATCAATGTGATACACCACATTAACAGACTGCAGAAAAAAAACCATATGATTATCACAATAGACGCCGAGAAAGCATTTGATAAAATACAACACCCGTTCATGATGAAAACTCTAAGCAAATGGGATATGGAAGGAACATTCCTCAATACAATCAAAGCAATCTATGAAAAACCCACAGCCAACATCCTATTGAATGGGGAAAAGTTGGAAGCATTTCCACTGAGATCTGGTACCAGACAGGGATGCCCACTCTCACCACTGCTATTTAACATAGTTCTGGAAGTTCTAGCCAGAGCTATTAGGCAAGAAAAAGAAATTAAAGGGAAACAAAATGGGAAGGAAGAACTCAAACTATCCCTCTTTGCAGATGATATGATTCTTTATATAGGGGACCCAAAGAACTCTACTAAGAGACTATTGGAACTCATAGAAGATTTTGGCAAAGTAGCAGGGTATAAAATCAATGCACAAAAATCAACAGCCTTTGTTTACACAAGCAGTGCCACGGCTGAGAACAAACTGCTAAGATCAATCCCATTCTCAATAGCTACAAAAACAATCAAATACCTTGGAATAAACTTAACCAAGGACGTTAAAGATCTCTACGATGAAAATTACAAAACCTTAAAGAAAGAAATGGAAGAGGATACCAAGAAATGGAAAAACCTTCCATGCTCATGGATTGGAAGAATCAATATCATCAAAATGTCCATTCTCACAAAAGCAATTTATAGATTCAATGCAATCCCAATCAAGATACCAAAGACCTTCTTCTCAGATCTGGAAAAAACGGTGCTGAAATTTATATGGAGACACAGGAGACCTCGAATAGCTAAAGCAATCTTGTACAACAAAAACAAAGCTGGAGGCATCACAATACCAGATTTCAGGACATAATACAGGGCAGTTGTAATCAAAACAGTATGGTACTGGTACAGAAACAGATGGATAGACCAATGGAACAGAATTGAAACACCAGAAATCAATTCAAACATCTACAGCCAAATTATATTTGATCAAGGATCTAAAACCAATTCTTGGAGCAAGGACCGTCTATTCAATAAATGGTGCTGGGAAAATTGGATTTCCACGTGCAGAATCATGAAGCAAGACCCCTACCTTTCACCTTACACAAAAATCCACTCAACATGGATTAAAGACTTAAATCTACGACCTGACACCATCAAATTATTAGAGAGCATTGGAAAAACCCTGCAAGATATAGGTACCAGCAATGACTTCTTGGAAAACACCCCAGAAGCACAGGCAGTCAAAGCCAAAATTAACATTTGGGATTGCATCAAATTGAGAAGTTTCTGTACTGCAAAAGAAACAGTCAGGAAAGTGAAGAGACAACCGACAGAATGGAAAAATATATTTGCAAACTATGCAACTGATAAAGGGTTGATAACCAGAATCTACAAAGAAATCAAGAAACTCCACAAGATCAAAACAAACAACCCACTTAAGAGATGGGCCAAGGACCTCAATAGACATTTTTCAAAAGAGGAAATCCAAATGGCCAACAGACACATGAAAAATGTTCAAGATCACTAGCAATCAGGGAAATGCAAATCAAAACCACAATGAGGTTCCACCTCACCCCAGTTAGAATGGGTCACATTCAGAAATCTACCAACAATAGATGCTGGAGAGGATGTGGGGAAAAAGGGACACTAACCCACTGTTGGTGGGAATGCAAACTGGTCAAGCCACTATGGAAGTCAGTCTGGAGATTCCTCAGAAACCTAAATATAACCCTACCATTCAACCCAGCCATCCCACTCCTTGGAACTTACCCAAAGGAAATTAAATTGGCAAACAAAAAAGATGTCTGCACATTAATGTTTATTGCAGCTCAATTCACAATAGCTAAGACCTGGAACCAACCCAAATGCCCATCAACGGTAGACTGGATAAAGAAATTATGGGACATGTACTCTATAGAATACTATACAGCAGTCAAAAACAACGAAACCCAGTAATTTGCAACAAGATGGAGGAATTTGGAAAACATCATGCTGAGTGAATTAAGCCAGTCCCAAAGGGACAAATATCATATGTTCTCCCTGATTGGCGACAACTAACTGAGCACCAAAGGGGAAACTTGTTGAAGTGAAATGGACACTGTGAGAAACAGTGACTTGATCAGCTCTTGTCCTGACAGTTGATGTAAAATGTAATACTTTATCCATTTTAGTATTTTTTTTTTGTTCTAGTACCATTGGTTGAACTCTGTGATTAACACACAATTATTCTTAGGTGTTTAAATTTTAACTGAAAAATTATCCCTGTTAGGAATTTGGAAAACATTATGCTGAGTGAAATAAGCCAATCCCAAAGGGACAAATACCACTTGTTCTCCCTGATAGGTGACAACTAACTGAGCACCAAAAAGGAAACCTGTTAAAGTGAAATGAACACTATGAGAAACGGTGACCTGATCAGCCCTCACCCTGACTGTTGATGAGCAGCTTAATATGTTATCCCTTCTAGTATTTTTTTGTTTGTTCTACTTAATACTTTTGGTTGAATACTGTAATCAATACACAATTCTTCTTCTTCTTCTTTTTTTTTTTTTGACAGGCAGAGTGGACAGTGAGAGAGAGAGACAGAGAGAAAGGTCTTCCTTTGCCGTTGGTTCACCCTCCAATGGCCACCGCGGCCGGCGTGCTGCGGCCGGCACACCGCGCTGATCCAATGGCAGGAGCCAGGAGCCAGGTGCTTTTCCTGGTCTCCCATGGGGTGCAGGGCCCAAGCACCTGGGCCATCCTCCACTGCACTCCCGGGCCACAGCAGAGAGCTGGCCTGGAAGAGGGGCAACCAGGACAGAATCCGGCACCCCGACCGGGACTAGAACCCGGTGTGCCGGCGCCGCTAGGCGGAGGATTAGCCTAGTGAGCCACGGCGCCGGCCTACAATTCTTCTTAAGTGCTGAAACTTAACTGAAAAGTGATCGCTGTTAAATATAAGAGTGGGAATAAGAGAGGGAAGAGATGTGCAATTCGGGACATGCTCAAGCTGACTTACCTCAAACGGTAGTTAGAAACATACCAGGGGATTCGAATTCAATCCCATCGAGGTGACATGTACCAATGCCATCTCACTAGTCCCAGTGATCAATTTCTGTTCACAACTGATCGTAATGAAAGGACTAAGAACCAAAGGGATCCCATAAACAAGAATAGTGTCTGCAAATACTAGCTGATAGAATCAAAAAGGGAGAGAATGATCCAACATGGGAAGTGAGATACACAGCAGACCCATAGAATGGCAAATGTCCTAAACAGCACTCTGGCCTCAGAATCAGCCCTTAAGGCACGTGGATCTAGCTGAAAAGCCCATGAGAGTATTACAGGCATGGAAAGCCAAAATACTCTGGCAAAAAAAAAAAAAAAACAACCACCACCACTAAATGAAAGATCTCTGTGAGTGAGATCCCAGAGAAAAGAACAGGTCATCAAAGAAGGAGGTACCTTTCTCTGAAGGGAGGAGAGAACTTCCACTTTGACTAATCAGCCCTTAAGGCATGCAGATCCGGCTGAAAAGCCCATGAGAGTATTTCAGACATGGAAAGCCAAGACACTCTGGGGCGGGGGGGAACCTAAATGAAAGATCTCCACGAGTGAGATCCCAGTGGAAAGAATGGGTCATCAAAGAAGGAGGTACCTTTCTCTGAAGGGAGGAGAGAACTTCCACTTTGACCACGGCCTTGTCTAAATATGATCAGAATCAGTGAACTCAGGGGGCTTCCATAGCCTTGGCAGCTCATGACAAGAGCCTAGGGTGATTACTGAGGCCATAAACAAGAGTGTCAATTTGTTAAGTCAACAACAGGAGTCACTGTGCACTTACTCCTCATGTAGGATCTTTGTCCTTAGTGTGCTGTACATTGAGATTTAATGCTATAACTAGTACTCAAACAGTATTTTTCACTTTATGTTTCTGTGTGGGAGCAAACTGTTTAAATCTTTACTTAATGTATGCTAAACTGATCTTCTGTATATAAAGAGAATAGAAAATGAATCTTGACGTGAATGGAAGGGGAGAGGGAGTGGATAAGGGGAGGGTTGCGGGTTGGAGGGATGTTATAGGGGGGAAGCCATTGTAATCCATATTCTGTACTTTGGAAATTTATATTCATTAAATAAAAGTTAAAAAAAATTGAGATCTTAAAGAGAAATCAAAATGAAATATTGGAAATGAAGAATTCAGTAGAACAAACAAAAAATGCAGTGGAAACTCTTAACAACAGAATTGGTGAAGCAGAAGAAGGAAATTCCGACTTAGAAGATAAAGCACAGGAAATTATACAGCCAGACCAAATACAAGAATAAATTAGAAAACTAAACAACACTGTTGGGAATACACAGGATATTATCAACAACCCAACATACGGGTTCTAGGAGTTCCTGAAGGCGTGCAAAGAGAGAAAGGATTAGAAGGCCCTTTTAGTGAAAGAACAACAGAAAATTTCCCCAATTTGGAGAAAGAGAGGGGGTATCCAACTACAGGAAGCACACAGAACCCCTAATAGACATGACCAGAAAAGATCTTCACCACGACACATTGTGTCTGCTGGTTCACTCCCCAAACTGCCACAAAGGCCATAGCTGTGTCAATCAGAAGCCAGGAGCCAAGAGCTTGTTCCGGGTCTCTCATGTGGGTGCGGGGCCCCAAGAACTTGGGCCATCTTCCACTGCTTTCCCAGGCCACTGCAGAGAGCTGGATGGGAAGTGGAGCAACTGGGATTCGAACCAGCGCCTATATGGGATGCCAGCACTGCAGGCGGCAGCTTTACCCACTACACCGCAGTGCCAGCCACAGAGCTTGTCTTGACTGTTGAGGAACAGTTTTTTTCTTTTCCTTAATGGAGAATGGGACTGGGAATGGGAGTGGAAGGAGGAAGTGGAGTGGCAGTAGGCGTGGGAGTGCAGGTATGCTGGGAAGAATCACTATATTCCTGAAGTTGTACTTATGAAATATGTACTCATTAAGTAAATGTTTCTTTGGGGGAAAAAAAAGAAGGGCTAAGAGCCTCTTCCAGTCCAGAACACATCCCACGCTCAGCTGCAGGTGCCTGAATCACCTGCCGGGAGATGCAGAGGAAGTCATGTCAGAGCCCTCAGACTGTTCCCTTGTGGGGTATCGTGCCTCTGGGAGACCAAGGAAGAGGAGGGGGCAGGGCAGATAGAACATGCCAGATGCATGGGAGAAGGAGGTCAGACACCAGGGAAATCCCTGCACATCCGAACTGGAAGATGCTAGAAGGCATATGAGGTTCTGAGCCTGAGTCATCCTGTCCCTCAGAAGATGAGGTTAATGGCACCCACATTTCTGGGTTGCCTTGAACTTGTTAATTAAAGAACAGATTGGCCGGCGCCACGGCTCAATAGGCTAATTGTCCGCCTGTGGCGCCGGCACACTGGGTTCTAATCCCGGTTGGGGCACCGGATTCTGTCCCGGTTGCTTCTCTTCCAGTCCAGCTCTCTGCTGTGGCCTGGGAGTGCAGCGGAGGATGGCCCAAGTCCTTGGGCCCTGCACCCGCATGGGAGACCACTAAAGGCACCTGGCTCCTGGCTTCGGATCAGTGCGGTGTGCCGGCCACAGCGCGCCAGCCGCAGCGGCCATTGGGGGGTGAACCAATGGAAAAAAAGGAAGACCTTTCTCTCTGTCTCTCTCTCTCTCACTGTCCACTCTGTCAAAAAAAAAAAAAAAAAAAAAAAAGAAGAACCGATGTCAGATCAGCAAGTGCCCAGCACTTGGCCGATGTCAGCTGAGGGACACTAGGGCACACAAAGCAGGAACTGACAAGTGACTCCTTGTGGCCATGGCTCTCCTATTCCATGCCCTCACCTGGGTCTAGGCCAAGACAGGCATTCCAGGCACAGAAGAGACTGCCCGCCCTGCAAAGCCCAAGGATGGAGCCACAGCTATCCTTTTGCTCACCATTCCGCTGCCCCAATGCCCCACATGCACATTGCTGGGACACAGAAAACCCCACATCATCTTAGTTCCCTCCAAACCTTTCCACCTTCCTTCCTTCCTTCAAAGTACAAAGCAGTATGTCCCACTAAGAAGGCTCCATAAACTCATGCTCCAACACAGACCTCTCTGCACCAAATACACAGAGAAAACACAAAAGGAGAAATTCAACGAGATGAAGCTGGGCTCAGGGGTACCAGGCAGCCACTGTGGCACAGCAAACGAATCCACCACTTGGATGGCACGGGCATCCCATATCAGAGTGCTGGTTCCAGTTGCTCCACTTCCAATCCAGCTCCCTGCTGATGTGCCTGGGAAGGCAATGGATGATGGCCCAAGTACTTGGGACCCTGCTACAGACATGTGAGACCCACATGGAGTTCCTGGCTCCTGGCTTCAGCCTTGCAGTCAACTGGGGAGTGCTCTCGCTCTCTAGTGTTCTCTCTCTCTCTCTCTCTCTCTCTCTCTCTCTCTCTCACACACACACACACTCCCCTTACCCCCTGCCTCTCCCTCACCCACTCTGCCTTTCAAATAAATAAAACTTTGTTTCTTTTCAAAGATGCACTGTCCACAGCAAAGCCCTTACTGGGACCACTGAGACAAGTGGAGGCAAACACAAAACTACCAAAGAGAGGAGGGGAGGAAAAAAGGCAAAGAAAAATAAAACAAAAGAAAAATTACTCATTCAAAATGAGCCGGCACACAAACATTACAAAACAAGTAGCTATCATGTGAGTAGAAAACTAGTAAACTAAAGAAAACCTGAATTATTCCAAATAAAATAAATGGATATTATGAAGCAAGGCAACGGTGATTTTTAAAATTGGAATGCTTCAAATGCTCAAAGTGCTAGATGCAAGAAAAACACTTAACATAAACAAGATACTTCCAAACAAAAACAGACAGGAAGAAAATGGGTGGGCAGAACAAAGAACAAATTAAAAGCAAGTGACGAACAGAGAAGAATATTTGTGTATCACAGATGAAGGGTTAGTATCATCAAATTATATAAAAAAAATTGAAACGCCAAAGATAAAAAAAATTCTCCAAAACAAAAGGGACAAAAGGCATGAACAGACAATCCATAACATAAAAATGACCCCTTAAAAATTAGAAGCAATTTCAATTTCACTCAAAAGAATAATGCAAATTAAAGCCCATCATAAAAGAAATGAAAATTAAAACTATACTGAGGTATCATTTCTTACCCACCAGTTTGGCAAAAATTCAAATTCCTGACAACACACTCTGCTAGAGAGAATGTGGGGAGTCAGACATGCTGGCTTGTGGGTGGGACAGAAAAAGGTACAATCATTAAGGAAGGGAATTTGGCAATATCCATGGACAACATGGCTCATGCATTTACTCTCACTCCAGCAATCCTACTTCTAGAAACCTGACATGAAAATACACCTCCATGGGGACAAATACATACATGTGGAGATTCTTTGGGGCAGTATTCGTGATTGCAACATATGGACACCACTTAGATACACACATGTAGATTACTGTAATAAACTACGGGGCATCTGAGCGGTGGAGAACCATGCAGCGTGACAAAGACAGAGGAGCATCTCTATGCGCTGACGGGGACAGCTGCCAAAATATATTTCCAAGTGACTGGGCACAGGTGCAAAAGTATTTTACCTTTAGTGTAAAAAAGAAGGAACACTGGGGCCGGTGCTGTGGCATAGTGGGTAAAGCAGTTGCTGGCAGCGTCGGCATCCCATATGGGCGCTGGTTCGAGTCCCAGCTGCTCCACTTCTGATCCAGCTCTCTGCTATAGCTTGGGAAAGCAGTAGAAGATGGCCCAAGTCCTTGGGCCCCTGCACCCACGTGGGAGACCCAGAGGAAGCTCCTGGCTCCTGGCTTTGGATTGGTGCAGCTCTGGCCATTGCGGCCAATTGGGGAGTTAACCAGCGAATGGAAGACCTCTCTCTCTCTCTCTCTCTCTCTCTCTGTAACTCTGACTTTCAAATAAATAAATAAATCTTTAAAAAAAAGACAGAACACTAATATAGGTAAATCTGCTCATTTTGCAAAAGGAAATATGGAAAAAAAATAAACTAAAAAAACCGACACTGCCTATCTACAAGTGGGTGGCAGGCAGAACAGAGCAGAAGGGCTGGGGGAGCCAGGACACTTCTCTGAATGCATCTTTCTGTTTTCATTCTTGGAAGTATGTTAAAGCATGTCAAAACATGAATAAAATCAACAATAATGCAAACACAGAAATAAATGAACCTAATCATATTTCAAATAAAAAATAACATAAACCACATTAATGGAGAATGGGAGAAGAACCAATAAAAATAACTTACAGACAGAATATAATGACTATACACCCTTAAATACATCTTTTACTCTTCTTAAAGGGCTTGATTTTCACAGTGGCAAAGGTGGAACAACCCTAAGATTGTTTCATGGGTAGTACAGGGTTGAGAAAACAAATAAACAGGTAATGTTGTAGAGAAACATGGTTTCTTCCTGTGGGGGAAGGGGCACACACTTAAGTGGGTGAGGAAGGAGAGGAAGAATCTGGTGAGGCTACAAGGAAATTGGGGTCATCAGTACAGATTCAGGATTTTTAAAATTATATTTACCTCCTAGGTCTGCCAGCTGACATGGCTCAGTAGAAACAAAGCCCCAGAAACCATACTCACCTTTAGAGCTCATAGGTTGATTTTTTTTTTGACAGGCAGAGTGGACAGTGAGAGAGAGACAGAGTGAAAGGTCTTCCTTTTGCCCTTGGTTCACCCTCCAATGGCCGCCACGGCCGGCACGCTGCAGCCGGCGCACCGCACTGATACGAAGGCAGGAGCCAGGTGCTTCTCCTGGTCTCCCATGGGGTACAGGGCCCAAGCACTTGGGCCAACCTCCACTGCACTCCCAGACCACAGCAGAGAGCTGTACTGGAAGAGGGGCAACTGGGACAGAATCCAGCACCCTGACTGGGACTAGAATCCGGTGGGCCATAAATTAGGGATAGCCGAGAAACACCTGCTTGCAGGACTGGGCCAGGCAAGTAGAAACCTGGGCTAGAAAATCTTGTGCCTAGAAGGAAGTACTCAAAGGAACACCAGAAATGTGAAAGAGCTACAGCAGGCACATTGTCACAATACTGTTACTTGTCAGAACATCTTTTTACTTAGAAAATGCTGACACCAAATATTTAGGGGTAAACATGCATGACATATACAATATACACTTGGATGGTTCAGAGAAAGAATACTAAAGTCATACTCATTTGTGTATATTGTGTGAATGTCGAATTATAGACACACACATACATGTACACACACATAAGCATGAAGAGAGCAGATATGCAAAAATGTTGAACACTGATGAATCTGTAAATTTGAAGTCATTTCACATTAAAAAAGTTAGGTAATTTTAAATACAAATATCCCAAATAAAAAAAAAAAACAATTAAAACTCTATACAAGGGATAAGAAAGGAATGCTCACAGAGATAATAGCTGAATATTTTCTAGAACCTAGAAAGAAAAGGTTCTTGGTTTGACAGAAAACTCTGAGCAGCAAGCAGGATGAGCAGAAAAATAATAACGCAACTATAGAATATCATGGGCAAAGAGAAGTCATTAATGTAGAGAAATATCATTTAATCACAATGAAATGACAGACTGCTAGCAGCAGTAACAGAGGCTTGAAGAGACATATGCTACTACCAAAATGCTGAGAGAAAATAACTGTCGACTGGGAATTTTATACCCAGCTAAAATAGCAAGTAAAAAACCCAAGTAAATGGGTATTTCAGATACCTTTACAGAGAGAGTTCTTCAATGATGGACTCCACAGAAACATTAAGAGAAATTTCAGCAAAGCAAAAAAGTAAATTCAGAGGAATAAACATGGGGGGAGTAGATAATAATGTTTTAAGTAGAATTGTTGATGAAAAAATAGAATCTGATGTTTAACAAAATTAGGTACAGAACAGTACCAAGATCTGAGAGGTACTTGTTCAATGACAATTTGCAGCCAAGCAGACACACTTTGTTATATTCACTAGGAGGACCTCATATTTGTTAGAAAGAATAAATCAGAGTTAGGTACATGTGCTAAAATTTCAAAATATGAATACAATCCATTGCTAGATTCCCAATCAGCACAGGTAGGGGAAATACATAAATCTTATCCATCAAATGAAAGTGGCAGGGGACCTGGGTAAGAGGAAAAGAATGATCTAAAGGAAAAGCAGGGGTGGGAATTTTTTAGCCTAGAAGTTAAGATGCTGCTTGGGACATTGGCATCCCATCTCAGATTGCTTAGGTTTGAGTCCAGACTCCACACACAATTTGAGCTTCCTCCTAATGTGCACCCTGAAAAGAAAGAGATGATGGCTCAAGTACTTGGGACCCTGGCACCCATGGGAGACCTGGACTGAGTTCCCATCTCTCTCTCTCTCACTAACTAAAATAGTTTATATTAAAAAGGAAACACCAAGTAAAATAGAGGAGGCATAATCCAAATATATCAATGATCACATATAATCAGTGAACAGACTAAACTCATATTAAAAGACAGAGATAATCACATTGGACAGAAGAATCAAGGTGTGTAGATGGCTCCCCAAAGAGAGACTCAGACAGACAGAACAAGTGGAGACTTGGCCCGCAGAGGAAGGAGCACCCTGAGCAGACAAAGGCTGGAGCGATAGTGCACAGCTGTAAGCATGCAGCAACAAAGGCCAAGATCAGCGCCAAGGAACGCACCACAGTTTCTAAGACATAGAAAGAAAGAAAGAAGCTATCAGGTGAGGGGGCAGCTGCCCTGCGGCCAGGAGTGTGCTAACTGGGAGGACAGATGGCAAGGGGCTGGGGGTAGGCAGGAGGCCACAGAGGGGACCAACAAGGGACAACAGTGTGCAGGAAACAGGTCCATGTCTGAGTTTCCCTACAGAAGCACATTCAACCCAGGCACAGCAGAGTCACAAGATCCCTTCAGGCAGTAGGGAAAGAAATAAGCATCAGATAGATGATCCAACCTCCACAGGAGGGTGCATTACCCATGGCGGCTCCACACCTAACACAGTCATCCTGAGCGACCGGCCAGCCCCTTGCTTACCATGTGCAGCTGCACTAGGAGCAATGGACACCTGCCCAGAACACTCCGAAACAGAGGCTCGCCCTCACAGTTCTTTCTTCCAGCTGCTCAGTGCAATGATGGTTAAGTTGCTGAGTGCCTGCTATGGGGTCTGGAGTAGCTGACTCAATCCTCCTCACAACCCTGTAAGAAACTGCTCTTACCCCAGGTCATGCCCCTGGGAGTGCCAACGTGGGGCTCACACCCAAGGACCTGACCCCAAGCCTGACACTGGACTCGAGTGTCGCTCCCCCTCTTCGTGGAGGAACGACACTAAACCCTGCCTAGGCTTCATATCCGAGTCACGGCACCATTATGTCGCTCCCCCTCTTCGTGGAGGAACGACACAGGACCCTGCACTGTTCTTTTGTCTGCTCGGCCCTCCCCGGGTTTGCTGCTGGTCCTTCCCGGGTTGGCTACCGACCCTTCCACCTCCATGGAAGGGCGATTCCCCCTGCCACCTTCCCCACTTCCGCGGGGGAGCAGCACACCGCCGGCCGGCTCTCTCGGGGGCTGCACAGGTGTTCCTCTTAGATGTTCCTGGTGCATGTTGTCTCTCTCCTCCTTTATAGTCCTCTTCCACCAATCCCAACTCTGCTACCCACACGCCGAGTACGCTGCTCTCCTCCAATCAGGAGCAGGATCAGCTCCTGCAGGTCATCACTCAAGTTGGCGAGAGGCAGCTGCGTAGAAGCTGTTTACTCCTCTCCCAGCGCCATATTGTGGGAGAGCAGATGCATAGAATAAGTCTTAATTCCAGTAACTTAGTCTAGTCTGAGTTGCTCCCCACACTCGAGCCTCAGGACTCTGAAGCCCAGCTCTGGACGAGGGCTCTGCTCTACTGTTGGCTGTGATGGACACTCTGCTTTCCTTCCTCAAAGTCTGCTCTTTGCTGAACAAATCAAGAACGACAGTTCAGGGGCGACACCTGTTTCCTGTGCCATGTGACGCTGTTACCAAGCAGAGCTCAGGATGCCGCGCTGCCACCATTCACACACCTGGCTGACATCCACGCCAGACGGTGGGCTCTTCGGGGACAAGCCTGACTTACTTTCTTTGTGTCTCCAACACTGAGCACACACTCACCGAGCATCTTTCTTTTTTTTTTTTAAGATTTATTTATTTATTTGAAAGTCAGAGTTACACAGAGAGAGGAGAGGCAGAGAGAGAGGTCTTCCATCCCATGGTTCACTCCCCAATTGGCTGCAATGGCTGGAGCTGCGCAGATCCAAAGCCAGGAGCCAGGGACTTTTTCCAAGTCTCCCATGTTAGTGCAGGGGCCCAAGCACTTGGGCCATCTTCTACTGCTTTCCCAGGCCATAGCAGATGGCTGGATCGGAAGTGAAGCAGCTGGGACTAGAACCGGCGCCCACAAGGGACGCTGGCGCTCCAGGCCAGGGTGTTAACCCACTGCACCACAGCACCGGCCCCCAAGCATCTTTCAAGCCAGTGAGTGAGCAAACAAACACACTGGGATCCAAGCAGCCCCAATGGACCCTATGCCAAACCAGGAAGTGATGCTCCTGACACTGGGCTCCGCCCCATACTTGGTTCACTCCCAGATCACAAGGCCTCTGTGTGGGGGCCGCACGTGCCAAGCTCTGTATTTGTCTGGAGCACAGGAACCCTGGCTTCCTGCAGTCAGGCTGATCTGGAAGCAGAGGACTCAACTCCCACTTGATCACATCTGGCCTCGGCCTTGCAACAGCCAGGTGAGATCTCACCTCTCAAAGAAGCCCAAGGAGAGAACACGGTGCGAGTCTGTGAACTCCCCTTCCCTTGCTAAGAAAATAGTAACACCTGGTGTGGCTGGCACCATCAGAACTCAGAGGGAAGCCGGGGAGACGACAGTCACAGTCCCTCCCGCAACACACGCCCCTCGTCCCTTCCCACTGGCCAAAGGGTCTCACTCTTCTGCTCAGAGTGCCTCCAGGGTTTCCTGCCCTGGTAGCTCTGCAGGACAGTGTGTCCCTGCTCTCCCAGCCGCGTGTACACCTTCCTTTCCCACCCCTTACTGCACTGCCCTCCATCCATTCAGCACTTAGTGAGTGTCCACCTCATGGTCAGCATCTGGGGTGCCCACTGGGCAGAAAGAGACAAGACCCACCTTCAGGGATCTTAGTCTGCTCAGTGCTGCCCAGCAGAATTTGCTGCACCGACGGGAAGGCTGAGCAGCGGCACTGCCCAGTGCAGCAGCCAGTGGCCAGATGGCCGCTGAACTCGTACAGTTTTTTTTTTTTTTTTGGTTAAACTTTAATTGAGATTTAACTTTAGTCTCCTGTGGCTGGAGGTGACTCTCTCGGACAGTACAAGTAATCACAATGCGGGAAAATCACAGGTTGCATGTCTTGGCATGGCTTTCCCCGAGTGTCTGACTCCCTGGTTCCCCTAGACACGTCCTTAAAAGCGACAGCTATGCTACAGCTCCACCTTCACAGCCAGCACAGGGAAGGGCACATTGTATACGCGTAAGTGAACGAATGCTGGGCATATAATGGAGGACCCATGGAAGCTGCTACCTCTTGACAGAGAGGCGGCGGGGAGGGGGAGAGGGAGGCAGGGAGGAAGCCAGCAGTGGTGGAAAAGAGTGGAACGAGGGTAAGGAAACAGTGGTGATGGGCCTCCTACTGGTCCCAGAGAAAGACGCCAGTGCCAAACCCGGTCTTCCCGCCCTTTCTCCGAGCGTTCCCACCACCGTCACCATCTTGGGAAGCGCACACACCTCATACAGAAAGGGGAGCAATTCAGACAGCTCGAATTCGCGCACGCCAGGTGGTAAACGGTGTCAGGTGGGCTGCAGGGAGGGTCTCCCATAAGCAAAAGAGAAGACTCATCGGTCCCACAGCTGAGCAAATCCACGGCTTTGTGGAAGCTGGGGCCAGGGCCTTATAGGCATCTCATGACGGCTACTGTCGGACGTTTAATGTTTCAAGCAGCTAAGCAAAGGCGTGCACTCAAAATGCAAATTATCTGATTAAAACGACCTTTGCCACAGGTAAGATCACGGCTTGTGTATGCAAACCCTCCAGGGCCAGGCTGACTCCCAAAGCACAGTGACGTCAGAATCCCAGTACGTGCCAAAACATTCCGGAAGGTATTCCAAGTAGAAAGTGAAAGTCATTACCACCTTTTCTTGTCACTTCTCTGCTCAAAAATTTCCACACCTCCGTCTGCTGGCCTCGCCGTATTTTCTAACCTGAATTCCCACTTCTGCCCCTCGAACACCTAATTTCCAGGCCTGTCTGGCTTCCTCTGACACGCTGTTTTCCGGCCTCTGGGCCACTGTGTCGGCTGTCCCCTTCGCCAGGAACAATGGTTTGTCTACTCCACGCAGAGACCTCCAGGGCCACCTGCAATGCTTCTCTCCCTCAACGGCTGTCGCTTCCTCCCCATCCCCAGGGCTCCATGGCAGCTGATCCTGGCCCTTTCTGACTTCTCACACTCAGCTCTGCAGCTGCTCACCTGGGACCAGCTGATCCCTTAATCGGCTTAATCGGCTCTGAAGGATGAGCTGGTCACCTCTGTGCCCTCCGCTCTAGCACACAGTGGGTGTAACACAAAGGCCTCGGGTGCTGAATTAAAGGGGAAGATGATGATCGTGTGCGTAAAATTCATGATGGAGCTCTCCTCCAGGCTCCTTTGAGAGCCTGTGGGTCTGGAGAGTGGGTCTGGAGTTGGAGCAACAAGCTCTGAATTTCTGGCACTCTCCACCCACGGACCACAGGCAAGTCATCTCACCTGCACGTGCCTCAGTTTCCATCTCTGTACAATGGGGGAAGCAATGGACCCCACCTGCTAGGATTAATGGAATCACTGCACACACAGCCCTCAGGACAGGGCGTGGCTCACAGCCAGCGCTCAGTAACTGCTGGCGATTGTGACCCTGGATGGCAACTACTGCTTCATTGGTCCTCTCCTGATCTGTTGTTGCCCCTAAATTTTATCTTGTCTTATCCGTCATTATATTCCCAGAACAAGGCAGGCAGTGACCCACTTTTCGGTCACTCAGGCAGATCCACTGTTCTTAGCAGTCACTTGATAACTGTTTGATGTAAAAAGCATAAATGGCCTTTATTGATATTTGTGGTAGATGTGACATATCCTTCACCAAATCTTCTTAACAAAGTACAGTTCCTACTGTCCAGAATCTTCCCTGCCCAGCCCAGTTTTGTGCATCCTTCAGGTCTCAGACTGAGAGGCACAGCTCCACCTGGAAGTCCTTTCTCCGGCCCCCTCACTGTAGTGGGCGCCCTCATCTCCCCGACCATGATGCTGCGTGATGCCTGGCTCCTCCCTCGATTTCTCCCATGAGAGTCTGTGCTGAGGCACACCCTCAGCACCACCACCGAACGTGGCCTGTACAGGTGCTCAATGAACCCTGCAGCCAGCTGTTTCCCATCACCACCCTGCGCGATCCGAGGAGCATCCAGGGAAGAGGCGCCTCATATGCAGAACCCAGAGACAAGATATGGTACCACCCACCTGCCCTTAAGCCAATCCCAGCCACACTGAGAATGCTGGTGCTGAGCACCCCCTGAGGGTCGGTTTAGGACTGGATGCCCCTCTGTATTCTTTGTGAGGTGGTACCCGGCACCCAGGGACACCCCTGGATCTCTGCCTTTGCACACACTGCCGTCGCCCCACTCCCACTCCCACCCCCACTCCCACCCCCTGCCTGTTTCCAGGCTCATTCTGGCTCACTCTATCAGCTTCAGCTAGTGCATCCCCTCCTCCAAGAATCCATCCCACAACTGACTTCTCCCCACCCGGCTGCAGTGCCCTGCCCATCCCTTCCACAACACCCACACATCTCCCTTGTGGCATGAGGCACTGCCATTATTTGCCCCAATGGATCCCGGCGGGTGAGAAGTCACTCATGAGTACTGGCTGACAAAGGATTAAGATACACAGTGTGTAAAGTGTCCAAAACACAAGACCTGGCTAGAAAACTGGAGACAGAGGTGCGAGAGGAGCTAACAACCACCAAATGTCTGCTCTCTTCAAGTTCATTTGCTTATTCTTCACCCTGACCCCATGAGACACAAATACCTGCATTTTAGCAGCAAAGAACCTGGCCCACAGAGGTGACATGGCCCGAGCGAGGAGTAGAGGCTGAATGCCCCTGCCGTCAGCACACGACTGCACTGGGAGCTTCCCAGGGAGACACAAGGGCAGGAACATGAGAGGATGCCCCCTCTCATCTGTAAACTAAAATTAACACAGAGCTTGCAAAGGCTTCACAAAGACCAGACACAGCCAGGGCTGGCAGCGGCTGTGCCTCTGCAGGCAGCCTGAGTGTCCAGCACAGACGGGAACAGTTAAGTCCCTGCATGCCATAAAATCCTAACAGCAAGGGAGGAAGGCAGACCCAGAGCAAGGCCCAGGACGGGCCACACATCTAAAAAGCAATTTGCAGAACAGGGTGGTCTCACCACCTCCTGCCTGCCTGCTCAGTCAGCAGCTCTGGGAGGTGCTGGTGATGTGCATACTCACACACGCGTGCTGGGGTGACAGACATACACACGCGTGCTGGGATGACAGACATACTCAGACACACATACCAGGGTGACGGACATACTCACTCACACACGCATGCTGGGGTGATGGACATACTCACACACACATACCAGGGTGACAGACATACTCACACATGCACACTGGGATGATGGACATACTCACACACGTGTGCTGGGATGACAGACATACTCACACACACATACCAGGGTGACGGACATACTCACTCACACATACCAGGGTGACAGACATACACATGCGTGCTGGGATGACAGACATACTCAGACACACATACCAGGGTGACGGACATACTCACACACGCATGCTGGGGTAACGGACATACTCACACACACATACCAGGGTGACAGACATACTTACTCACACATACCAGGGTGACAGACATACTCACTCACACATACCAGGGTGACAGACATACTCAGACACACATACCAGGGTGACAGACATACTCACTCACACATACCAGGGTGACGGACATACTCACACATGCACGCTGGGATGACGGACATACACACGCATGCTGGGGTGACAGACATACTCACACACACATACTGGGGTGACAGACATACACATGCACGCTAGGATGACAGATATACTCACTCACACATACCAGGGTGATGGACATACTCACACACACATACCAGGGTGACAGACATACTCACTCACACATGCATACTGGGGTAACAGACATACTTACACACACATACCAAGGTGACAGACATACTCACACACGCATACTGGGGTGACAGACATACTCACTCACACATACCAGGGTGACAGACATACTCACACACGCATGCTGGGATGACAGACATATTTACACACACATACCAGGGTGATAGACATATTCACACACGCATACTGGGATGACGGACATACTCACACACACACACCAGGGTGATGGACATACACACACATATTGGAGTGACACACATACACATGCATACCAGGATGATGGACATACTCACACACACACACACCAGGGTGATGGACATACTCACACACACATCCCAGGGTGACACACACATCCCAGGGTGACACACATACTCACACACACATCCCAGGGTGACACACATACTCACACATGCATCCCAGGGTGACACACATACTCACACATGCATACTTGGGTGACACACATACTCACACCTGCATATTGCAGTGATGTGCATACTCACACACACATACTGGGCTGACGGATGGACATACACACGCATACCTGGGTGACACACATACTCACACACGCAGGGCGTTGGACATACTCACACATGCATACTGGGGTGATATGTATACTAACTCAGGCATACTGGTCTGATGTATATATTCATACGTGCATACCAGCAGTCTTCAAAAAGTTCTTAGGAATACATATAACTATACATGGATTCCAAATTTTGTGCACGCAAATAAATTTATATTTCACTTGCATCTTTTCATAACCTTTTTGAGTACCCTTGTGCGTGTCTGTGTTGCATGTGTGCAGAGAGAGAGGAGAGAGGGAATTATCCTTTGTTCATCATTGCATCAGCAAATCTGGGGAGGAAGAAGAGGGCAACTTGAACCTTTTAAAAACTTAGACTTTCCATATGAGTAAGTTATAATCGCATATGCAATGCTTTTTCAACTAAAAAATAAAAAGGAAGAGGAGAGGGGAGAGGAGGTGTGAGGTGCGAATGCCGCTGCCTAAGTCCCATCTCTACCTGGACAGCCCAGTTTTGGGGAAGGGGATGCATTCCTCATGGAGCCGCTCAAGCCACTGGATGGGAAGCCTCGTGCATCAGGGAACATTCAGAAACATGTCTGTCACCTTCTCCCCTCCCGCAAACCGCTGCACACGAGACACACAGAACAGGAGCTGCACCTGCTGAAGCAGAGAAGAGGCCCTGGAGTCCACCTGGTCAGCCCTGGTGAGGGCACAGAGAGCCCTGGTGGTGACAACTCATTAGGAACCCTGAGCTCAGACCTGCCTCCCTGCTCATTTCACTCAAGTCCAGGTTCTTAATCTTCTCCCAGGAACAGGACTAAAGAAGCCAAGAGAAGCCACAGTGGGGCAACATATGGAGAGGAGCTTCAGGCTGGGCCACCCCACAGTTGGGATCCAGGGGAGGCGCCAGTACAGTGCCTGGACCACACAAGGGACTCGACACACAGCGGCCAACCCCACAGGCTAGTCTTCCACCCCTGGAACAGCACACATGCCACAAGGGGGCATGGCTTAGGATTCTGTCTTCCATTCTCCATGGTCTATCAGCTCAGGGAGAACCCCTGAGCCCCAGTGGGGGAGTTGCTCTCCTATCACCCCGCCCCTGTGAACTCCTTGGGCTCCCTACCACAGGCTCTCCAGGGAAGACAGTTGAGTGCAGGTAAGAGAGGAGTCGGGCTCCCCAAGAACGGAGGTGGGGTTAAAGGGTGAAAGTGGGGTCCGGAGCGAGCCAGACGAAGACCACACTGTGGTGTCTGCCCGACCCCTGCCCTGCTCCCGCCTTCCACTTCCCTTTACAGGACCACACTTTCTGTTTCTGCCAGTTCATCACGGATGCAGGATCAGAAAATCATTAGAAACCCCCAAATCAAAACTTGAGATCAGTTCCTTATGTGGATTAGAGCAGTTCCCTTGAGCAAACAAGGGACTGGCCTAGGGCACCCCGGTGTCCCCACACCTGACCCACTCTGCCTTGCAGCCTTCACCCCGAGTCTTGCCCCATGCAACCAGCTGCACCCCCACCTCAGCTCCTCACCACCCTGCAAGCCGACTTGGGGCTTCCCTCCTTTGCTGTCTCCTCCAACCACCAAGAGGAAGGGCAAAGAACCAACAAGCACATGTGGAAAAGGCTCCACTTGGGTGGCGGTTAAACAAAACGCAGAGGCCCCTGTCCTCTCATTAAACAATGCTAGCAAGACGACGGCAGAACCAGGAAACTGTACTTCGCTAAACAGCTGGACAATGTTCTTTTTTTGGTGGGGCAAGGAGGACATGCTAAAATTACAAATACTCAAGGAAAACTATTTCAGAGCAAATAAAAGACTAAACCAAAGAAGCTGAGACTCAACCTAACTACCCAAAATAGGAAAAGGACTCAATAGGGGAAAACTGTATATCCTCTTGAAAACATATAATGGCAGTACTACAATGCAAACGTAAAGACTCATCCAGTGTGAAAACAGATGGAAACAGAGGCGAGTGCTATATTGGATAGAAAAATCAAAAATGCAACTACTTGGGGCCAGTGCTGCGGCACAGTGGATAAAGCTACCACCTGCAATGCCGGCATCCCATATGGGTGCCGGTTCAAGGCCCGGCAGCTTTACTTCCAATCCAGCTCGCTGCTGTGGCCTGAGAAAGCAGTGAAAGATGGCCAAGTCCTTGGACCTCTGTGCCCACATAGGAGACCTGGAAGAAGCTCCTGGATCCTGGCTTCGAATCTGCTCAGTTCTGGCCACTGCGGCCACCTGGGGAGTGAACCAGCGGATGGAAGACATCTCTCTCTCTTTCTCTCTCTCTCTCTCTCTCTTTCTCTGTGTGTGTCTGCCTCTCTGTAACTCTCCTTTCATATAAATAACTAAATCGTTTAAAAAATGCAAATACTTTCATTTGTTTTACATATTTGCAAGCAAGCACACACGTGTGTGCACACACATACACATACACTCTTCCCTCTGTGTGATGACATTCCTGTAAGAAAGCTAGATATCCTAAGATATAAAGAGGTACAAGAGGCTGGCGCCGCGGCTCACTTGGCTAATCCTCCGCCTTGCGGCGCCGGCACACTGGGTTCTAGTCCCAGTTGGGGCGCCGGATTCTGTCCCAGTTGCTCCTCTTCCAGGCCAGCTCTCTGCTGTGGCCTGGGAAGGCAGTGGAGGATGGCCCAAGTGCTTGGGCCCTGCACCCACAGGGGAGACCAAGAGGAAGCACCTGGCTCCTGGCTTTGGATTGGTGCAGCACGCCGGACATAGCAGCCATTTGGAGGTTGAACCAAATAGAAGGAAGACCTTTCCCTCTGTCTCTCTCTCTCAATGTCTAACTCTGCCTGTCAAAAAAAAAAAAAAAAAAAAAAAAAAAAAAAAAAAAAAAAAAAAAAAGAGGTACAAGAAAGTTGTTTTAAAAGGCGCCAGGTTAAAAACACATTAACAACAAGAGAGCCAGAATTCTGGTTCTCCCACAGTACTATGACTGGCAGTTGCCTAACTTCCTCAAGCCTCAGTTTCCCTGTCTTTAAATGGAGGAAAAAGACAAGCCACCCCAGAGCTGTCAGGATTCACTCAGCCAAGGAGGTGAAATCCTCAGCCCCGCGCCTGGCCCACAGCAAGCACTTAACAGACGTCCACTGCTGGCGCCACTGCTGTTATTGTCATCATGAACGGCAGCTCAAGGGGAGGAAGGCCAGCGTTGGCTGGAGTGAAATAACCACTGTGGGGAAATCAGGGTCACGCAGAAATGCATCCTAGAATCAGGGCACGTTTCGGGTCTTGCAGGAGCTGTGTCTGCCTCCTGTCTCCAAAATCCACAGAAAAGGGAAGTCAACTGCACCACCTGACCAGTTGTTTCCAAGTTCAAATGGACTATCCCATTCAGACACATGATCTAACGCAGACGAGAAGAATGAACAAGTCTGGTGTCTGGTCCATTCGAGAATAGAACCTCATGTGGCTACACTTTCTCCCCCACACCCAGATTCTTCTAACTGCCGATGCTGGAATGAATGAATGAATCCCTCCCCCACAAAGCTGCAGCCGAACCCCAGGAATCCGTGATGCTGGTGGAAAAGGGGCCTTTCAGATGTGGGTGAGTGACGGGTTTGCAAATGGGGAGGGGGCCACCGTGATCACCAGGGGTCCTAAGCAGGGTCCCAGATAGGGCAGAAGAGGTGAGGGTGGAAGCTGAGGTCAGAGAATGAGGGGTTGGCCATTGGCCAGGGGGTGTGGGCAGCCTCCAGGCACCAAAAGGGCCAGAAAACAGCTCTGTCCCCAGGACTCCTGGAGCAACACCACCTACCAATCCTTCGAGACTCCCCACCTCCAAAACATCAGAGAATACCGACAGCTGCAGGTGTCGGGAGCCACTACGCTGGCAGCCGTTTGTCACAGCAACAGCAGGAGACGAGCATGTGGCCTTGGGCCACCCAGAGCATTTGATTTGGAGGATGGGAGCCTGGCTTTGGGTTGGGTCCTACGGTTCCGTTCCGGCTCCATCTCCTGCTACACTCAGACAAACCTGAGCGCCGCACTTGTCTTATCCGAGCATCAGTTTCCTGGTGCGAGAAACAGGGGTTGTCAAGGAAGTTAAAGGTGCAGCTTCCAGGTGGGGCCCCTTGCACACAGCATGCGCTAGACAAATAGCAGCTCTCATCTTCCATTCTACTTCTTGCCTTCTTGTTTCTCTGACTTTAAAACAAGATGGTTTTGTTGAGATTTGTGTCCTATGCTACCAAACTCACACATTTAAAAGGTACAACTTGGGGCCGATGTCGTGGCACCACACGTTAAGATAGTACTTGCAACATGGCATCTCATGTTGGAGTGCTGATGGGAGTTCTGGCTGCTCCTCTCCTCCCCTCCCCTCCTTTCCCTTTCTCTCACTTCCCCTCTCCTCCTCTCCTCCCCTCCCCTATCCTACCCTACCCTACCCTACCCTCACCCTCCTTCCTTCTTTCCTTCTTGAAGATTTATTTATTCATTTGAAAGTTAGAGTTACACACGGAGAGAGGGAGAAACAGAGAGAGAGAGAGAGCTCCCACCACTGGTTCATTCCCCAGATGGCTACCACAGCCAGGGCTGGGCCAGGCCAAATGCAGGAGCCTCATCTGGATCTCCCACATGTGTGGCAGGGACCCAAGTACTTGAGCTATTACATGAAGCTCTGCTTTCAATTCAGCTCCCTACTAATGCACTCGGGAGGCAGCAGAAGATGGCCCGAGTACTTGGGTCCCTGACACCAACATGGGAGAAGTGGACGGAATTCCAGACTCCTGATTCACCTGGCCCAGACCTGACTGTTGGAGCCATTTGGGGAGTGAACCAATGAATGGAAGACCTCTCTCTCTCCCTTCTCTCTGTTGCTTTTTTAATCAAATAAACATTTTTTTTTAAAAAAAAAAAATGGAGCAAAGAAAAAAACAGATGCTGAAAATAGATAAATATACAATTTATTTTTACTACAGTCACAGTTGTGCAACCATCATCAAAACCTAATTCCAGAACACGTCCTCACCCCCAAAGGGAGGCCGGTACCCATCAACAGTCACCACTCCCCCCATTCTACCCTCCTCCCAGTGCCTGACAACTGCTAAGCTGTTGCCAGTCCTTCAGTCACCTGCTCTGGATATTTCCCATGAATGGCATCATACAACACGGCCTTTGTGCCCGATTTCTCTCACTCTGCATTATATCCCTTCGTGCCGGCACCTGGCTAGCTCCTTCTTATTGCATGGAGACGCCACACCTTGTTTATCCACTTATCATTTGATGGACAGCTTTATATTCTTCTTATTTTATTCCTTCTAGTATTGCAATACAATTTGATAATTCAGGAAGTCCCCTTTAAGATTCATGGGAGTTAGGCTGGCGTTGCAGCTCAATATGCTAATCCTCCGCCTTGCGGCGCTGGCACACCGGGTTCTAGTCCCGGTCGGGGCACTGGATTCTGTCCCGGTTGCCCCTCTTCCAGGCCAGCTCTCTGCTGTGGCCAGGGAGTGCAGTGCAGGATGGCCCAGGTGCTTGGGCCCTGCACCCTATGGGAGACCAGGAAAAGCACCTGGCTCCTGCCATCAGATCAGCATGGTGTGCTGGCCGCAGTGTGCTGGCTTTTGGGGCCATTGGAGGGTGAACCAACGGCAAAAGGAAGACCTTTCTCTCTCACTGTCCACTCTGTCAAAAAAAAAAAAAAAAGATTCATGGGAGTGGGCATCCGGCATAGTGGTTAAGATGCTGCCCGAGACACCTGCACCACATACTGGAATCTCTGGGATCAAATCCCAGCACCACTTCCGATCCAGCTTCCTGCTAATGGCAGCCTGGGGACAGCAGGGGATGGCTCCAGTATACTGGGGTCTCTGCCATCAGCTGGATGCAGTTCCTGGCCCTGGCTGCAGCCCAGCCTATAAACCTGTCTCAGTATCACCAGAGCCAGCATCACACCCTAACTCCTTCCCTCAGTGCTGCCTTAACCTTGTGGAGCCTCAGTTTCCCCATCTGTAAACACAGTCAATGGCAGGTGGCCCTGGTAGGCTGCAAAGTCAGCGAACCATTGAGGGAATCGAGCGACGGCAAGGAGGCCCAACACTAAGAGCAAGGCTGTTCCCGCAGCAGGAGCTTCACGGGTATCACTACCATGGTGCTCACCACACCCTCGGCCAGGATTTCAACTGGTAATGAAGACTGGCTGTCAGGAGAGCAGTGGAGCTGGGGACAAGGTGGGCCTGCAGGAGGAGGTGGCCACACGGGCCTCCTCCAACAGGGGAGCAGCTTCTCGTGGACACTCGTCACCAGGCTGTTACTCTGATGTTGGAACCTCTGTCCTCCCCGCACTGCTTCCACTGCCCACCCGCACCCTCGGTTCCCCAAGATGGGTGGACACATGAAAACGGGTCCTCAGGAGTTTCCTTTTATTTAAATATTCATTTATTATTTTAAAGATTTATTTTACTTATTTGAACGTCAGAGTTACACAGGGAGAGAAGGTGACGCAAAGAGAGAGAGATCTAGTCTTCCATCCGCTGGTTCACTCCCCAATTGGCCTCATCAGCCGGAGCTATGCTGATCTGAAGCCAGGAGGCAGGAGCTTCCTCCAGGTCTCCCATATGGGTGCAGGGGCCCAAGGACTTGGGCCATCCTCTACTGCTTTCCCAGGCCATGGCAGAGAGCTGGATCAGAAGTGGAGCAGCTCGGACTCAAACAGGCGCCCATTTGAGATCCCGGAACTGTAGGCAGTGGCTTTACCTGCTTTGCCACAGTACCGGCCCAAAGATTTATTTATTTATTTATTTATTTAGCAGAACAACAGTGAGAGAGGGAGATAAGGGATGCTGGGGAGGGGGAGGGATCAATCTTTCATCCACTGTTCACTCCCCACTTGTTCACAGCAGCCTGGGCTAGACCAAAGCCAGGAGTTTGGAAGGACATCCCTGTCGACCACATCGGTGGCAGGTGCCTATATCATCTGCCATTTTCTCAGGTGCATTAGCAGGAAGCTGGATTGGAAGCAGAGCAGCCTGGACTCAAACAAACACTCCTAAATGTGATGCTGGTGTCAGAAGCAGTGGCTTAGCACTGTGCACCAAAACACTGGCCCTAAGGCTTTTCTGAAGTGCTTGAGAGATAAACAACATCTGAGCTGGCAGCGAAAGCAACGACTTGATTTCCAAAGCTTGACAGTGGTCAAGATTCCACCGGCCTCTTCCGAATGCCAAAGTCAAATCGAGGACGAACAACCTGGGGAGAGTCGATCTCCCCCTTGGATCTGCCACGGGCCAAACTGCTCCCTGCTAAAGGCTCAGCTTCTCCATCACAGTCTGGCTCCTCCCACCAGGCGCAGTGGCCAAGTTGGACAAGGTCTTGACATCGCCACATGAAAGGGTTTAACTTCATCCATCAGCACAAGTTATTTTCTCTCCACATTTTGAAAGACAAAACACTTAAGAATCCCTTTGGCTTTTGCTGTTGTTACTGGTTTGGAAAATCACCCACTTTTGAAAGCCCAAAAGATTGGCTGAGGTTTGTCGGCCTGGGAGTGGATATGAAAAATGTGTTGAGGGCCGGCGCCGCGGCTCACTAGGCTAATCCTCCGCCTAGCGGCGCCGGCACACCGGGTTCTAGTCCCGGTCGGGGCGCTGGATTCTGTCCCGGTTGCCCCTCTTCCAGGCCAGCCCTCTGCTGTGGCCAGGGAGTGCAGTGGAGGATGGCCCAGGTGCTTGGGCCCTGCACCCCATGGGCCCTGCACCCCATGGGAGACCAGGAAAAGCACCTGGTTCCTGGCTCCTGCCATCGGATCAGCGCGGTGCACCGGCCGCAGCGCGCCGGCCGCGGCGGCCATTGGAGGGTGAACCAACGGCAAAGGAAGACCTTTCTCTCTGTCTCTCTCTCTCACTGTCCACTCTGCCTGTCAAAAAAATAAATAAAAAAAAATAAAAATAGAAAAATGTGTTGAAAGAACACCTGTGCTCAGGAAAACAGATACGCATGTCAGCAAGAGGCCACCAGGCCACACCCTTCAGGGCCCGGGAGTCACTGCCCACGACGCTCACAGACACCAGAGCCAGCTTCCCCCGAGGCCCCTCTAGGACAAGCAGAGCACCTCGAAAAGCAAAGGTGATTCTAAAGGTCATGAGCTGAGGTCAAGTTCAGGGCGAGGAGCAAGAGGTTCCATAAAAAGCCACAATTTTGAGGAAGTATCAGAGGACCTGTCACAAGCCCAGAGGGGCTGCACAGGAAGGACTTCTACTGCACTCTCAAGTGACACCCACCTGTCATTTCCCTTTCACTTCCTCTCCTTGTCTGGTTTGGAAACTGAGATAACTGTGGACTCATCAAAGGAAGTAGCATTTTCTCTCCTCTGTTGCCTGTGAGCACTTGGATGAGGGAGGGGCTGTGTGCCAGAACAGTAGGTAAGAATGTTCTAGAATGCTTAGGCTTGTCCTGTACAACCTCTGTTTCTTCTTTCTTGCTTCTTCCGGGAGATTTTTTAACCATGAATTCATTTTTTTTTTTTGACAGACAGAGTGGACAGTGAGAGAGAGAGAGAGAGAGAGAGAGAAAGGTCTTCCTTTGCCGTTGGTTCACCCTCCAATGGCCGCTACGGCCAGAGCGCTGCAGCCGGTGCACCGCGCAAATCCGAAGGCAGGAGCCAGGTGCTTCTCCTGGTCTCCCCTGCGGGTGCAGGACCCAAGCACTCGGGCCATCCTCCACTGCACTCCCTGGCCACAGCAGAGAGCTGGCCTGGAAGAGGGGCAACCAGGACAGAATCCAGCGCCCCGACCGGGACTAGAACCCGGTGTGCCGGCGCCGCTAGGCGGAGGATTAGCCTGTTGAGCCACGGTGCCGGCCTGAATTCATTTTTTAAAAGATTTATTTATTTTATTTGAAAGGCAGAGTTACAGAGAGGTAGAGGCAGAGAGAGAGGTCTTTCATCGCTGGTTCACTCCTTAGAGGGCTGCAATGGCCAGAGATGGGCCAATACCAAGTCAGGAGCCAGGAGCTTCTTCTGGGTCTCCCAAGTGGGTACAGGTGCCTAAGGACTTGGGCCATCTTCCACTGTTTTCCCAGGCCATAGCAGAGAGCTTGATGGGAAGTGGAGTAGCCAGGACTCAAACCAGCACCAACATGGGATGCTGGTGCTACAGGCGGCAGCTTCACCCACTACGCCACAGTGCTGGCCCCAACCATGAATTCATTTTAACAGCTACTTCTCTCTTCAGGGTTTTCAAGCCCTCCTTTCATCTGCTTGGCTATGCTGCATTTTTCTAGGAAATTGGTGATATTATCTAGCTTCTCAAATTGAAAGGCGCAGGGGTAACTACAATGTTGCTGGCTCCGGACCACGATATCCTTTCATCAGTCAGCAAGGAGGGAGTCAAAGAGTGGATCCTGTACCAGCAGCACTGCTGGTCCCCAAGTCAGAACACATGGGGTCTTCAACAAGTCCATGGGAATTCATGTTATAAAAAATTATGTGCCGGCGCTGCGGCTTACTTGGCTAATCCTCCGCCTGCGGCGCCAGCACACCAGGTTCTAGTCCTGCTTGGGGCGCCGGGTACTTGTCCCGGTTACTGCTCTTCCAGTCCAGCTCTCTGCTGTGGCCCGAGAGGGCAGTGGAGGATGGCCCAAGTGCATGGGCCCTGCACCCGCATGGGAGACCAGGAGGAAGTACCTGGCTCCTGGCTTCGGATCGACACAGCGCGCCGGCCGTAGCGGCCATTTGGGGGGTGGTGAACTAATGGAAAAAAGGAAGACCTTTCTCTCTGTCTCTCTCTCTCTCTCTCACTGTCTAACTCTGCCTGTCAAAAAAATAAAAAATAAAAAAATTAAAATAAAAAAATTATACATAGATTTCAAAAACTTGCTTTCATCAAAATAAACGCAGGAGCAAGTGTTGTTGCAAAGTGGACGCCACACCCTGTGTCCTGGCTACTCCCCTTCTGATCCAGCTCCCCACTAATGCTCTCTGGAAGACGGCAGGTGATGGCTCAAGTGCTTGGGCCTATGCCGCCCTTGCGGCAGATCTGGATAGAGTTTCTGGCTCGTGGCTCTGTCCTGGCGTAGTCCTGGCTATTACAGACTTCTGAAAAGATCTCTCTCTCTCTCTCTCTGCCTCTGTTACTCTGCCTTTCAAAAAGATGAAAAATAAAATTTTTTTAATAAATAAACTTGTCTTTTAATTTCAGTGTCCATGAATCGTTTGACACAGTCTCACGTTTTTGTCAGTAAGGAGGGTTCGGGAACTGCCTCTTCCTGCCGGGGAGCTGGTGGGGCCGTCTCTGGAGGGAAACTGCCCAGATGTCTCTCCTGCTCTCCGCTCGAGGGCTTGAAACCGCAGCCTCCACCTCTGGAGAAGGGGCAGCACAACAGCCACGTCTCAGCACTGCCACGAGGACCACAGAAAGCACTTGGTGGACTCCGAGGCTGCGTCTCGGGGAAGTTCCGACACACCGAGAGATTTTAAACCACGACCCCAATGTCTTTCAGTCACTTCACTATTCAGCATTTTTCAAGTGGTCTTTTCAACTCACAACTTTTCACTTCACAAACTTTCAACTTAGAAACGTTACCGATGTGACCTTCAGGCACCTCAGGAAGACCAGCTGGGAGCCCAAGCACCACCAGCACGCTCAGCTCGCCCGCCTGGGAGCCCATCGGTTTAGGGAAGCACTGCAAAAGCAGGGCGCCTGGACCTGCAGCAGCACCTGGGAGCCTGCCAGAAATTCAGATTCCCGGGCTCTTCCCCACACCCACTGAATCAATGTGGCTTAAGATTCCCTCCAAGGCTGGTGCCGTGGCTCACTTGGCTAATCCTCCGCCTGCAGTGCCAGCACCCAGGGTTCTAGTCCTGGTTGGGGTGCTGGATTCTGTCCCAGTTGCTCCTCTTCCAGGCCAGCTCTCTGCTGTGGCCTGGGAGGGCAGTGGAGGATGGCCCAGGTGCTTGCGTCCCTACACCCACATGAGAGACGGGGAGGAAGCACCCGGCTCCTGGCTTCGGATCGGTGCAGCGCCGGCCGTGACGGCTATTAGGGGAGTGAACCAATGGAAGGAAGACCTTTCTCTGTCTCTCTGTCTCTCTCTCTCTCAATGTCTATAACTCTTTCTCTGTCTCTCTCTCTGTCTAACTCTGCCTGGCAAAAAAAAAAAAAAAAAAAAAAAAAAAAAAAAAAAAAAAAAAAAATTCTCTCCAACAGACTCTGGGACGGGCTCCATACCTGGGAGGCATCAGGATCTCAAAAGTCAAAGGGCATTTCCCAGGCTTGAAACAGGACTCTCTGTTATAATCAATGGAGAAAACAATAATCACGTTGAAAACCCAAGTGAGAGGAAATAAACAAAGGTTCAAGAAGGGGAGCTGAGATCACGTGGAAAGACCCATGGAGTGAGAACAGCACTGTTGCACATGTGAGCAGAGATGCGCTCCGTGGCGGGAATCCTTCAGCGAACACCAAATTGCCTGAGATCCAGCTCCCGGGCCACAAGACAACCACCATCAAGATGCAAGGAGAGGGATTCCTGTGAATCCAAGTACTGAGGGTGCAGGGCCACAGGGTCAGGATCAACAGCGCACACTCCTGGGCTTCTGGTTACTCGGGACAAGGCAGGGGTCTGTGGGCTGTTCCTGGTCAGGATGGTGTGCGGGGCAAAGTCTCGTGTGGATCCGCACAGCAGAGGGGCTCTGGCCCGTGGACATGGAAGCACCAAGCAGTTTTCCTGGAGAGAACCACACGAGGCTGTGGCTAATCCAACAGCATTCTGTAGCAGGGGTAGGACAACAGCCAAGTCTCAGCTCTGGTCTGTTTTAGAAAGACAGAGACACAGGAAACACAGTGCACCTCCCCAGCAAGGAGGAGCAACCCTGTCAGGTCTTAAAATCCTGCAGGACCAAGGCACATTCTTACTTGCAAGCTTCAAATCCGAGGAGTGACTCTGGATCTAGCAACATATGGCTCCACAAACCCCATCTTGCAACACCTCTGCAGGAGCTACTGTGGATCCCCACAGCTGTTAAAATTCCGCCTCTCACATGTACAACCCACACGCTGCCCCCTGAGATCCCTTTCCATTCACTGGGGTGGAGTGCATTTTAACAAGCTCCCCACGGGAGACCGAGGCGACGGCCCCTGGATCACAAGGCCGTCTGTTGCTAGTGGGGAAGAATCCGAAGCAGGAGTGAGGTTGAGTCACTGCATGCGCTCCACAAACACTGCTGCGGAAAAACGCAGCCCGAAACCAAAACACCACCCGCCCAAGCCCCAGTTTAGCATTTGTTCCTACAGTACGGAGCAGGGAGTCAGCAGTAAATGAGTCGCCTGTTACGTAAGCTGCTGTTCTGTATGCAGAACTTTAACTCACCAAAGACAAGTTGCAGCCACATAAAAAGCAACAGCCCACCCCCAAAACAAATGCTGTGTGAGTGCAGCCAGGATCCCCCCGCCAGGCAAAGAGGAGCCTTCCTCTTGATGCAAAGCCACTGCCCAGCCCTGGGCCTCCGGGGAGCAGACCCTTGGGCCCAGGTCAGGGAGGGTGGGGTTAGGGAGGGGCTACGAGGAGCCTACTCAGGGCTTCACCTGGGTATGCACACTGCCTTCGTCAAAGCTCCCCTTGGACTGTGAACATGAGGGGAATCATGTTTTGCTTGGTTATACCTCTGACCTCTTGCTGGAAAGTTCTAGAACCTCAACCCCCGTCTGTCTTAGGTCATGTCCAAGAACTCAAACCTCTCTTTGACATGACTCTGCTCTCCCTGGCAAGGACCCCCAGTCGCTTCCTCTCCCAGGTTCCTTCCACCTGGATGATAAGCTAGTTCTAACTAGAGTGTTAGAAGCTGACGTTCTGGGACACTTTCCCCAGCAGGGACCACAGAAGATGTCAATGCAGACGCAGGGGAGGCACAGTGTGTATGCGGCATATGTGTTGCTCTTTCTATGAAGTCAGCCTCAGGCACCTTCTCAACACGGAGCCAGAGGTAGCTACTGCGACCCACTGGAAAAGCAGACGGCGACGGTCAGGGAGAAGCCCTAGCTATCCGTACACGACTCCACCCTGAGCACTAGCACGTGACTGATCCGGAGGAAGGGCTCCCAAAACCAATACTGAGTTAAACCGACAACCGATGAGGCCCTCCACTGCCGCCACACAAACAGCGCATCTCGAAACGCACTGGAGTCACCTGGGTGCGGGCCACAAGCCCATCTTCTGGGCTCCACCCAGACTCTGCCAATCAGATGCTATGGGATCTGAGTTTCTGACATACACATGTGACCTTCGGAACCACTCTCTGACCTCTGCAGGCCTCACGGCCACCAGGATGCTAACGGGTCAGCAAACAACGACACCAAGGTGGGCAGTGTCCCCTTGCCCACCACGCCAGGGGTCAAGTGGAGCATGGAACATGTTCACAGCAACACCAAACCAAAACACGCGAGACAGTATCAGAATCTACAAGGTGTACATCAGCACTCGGGAGCTAAAAAGGCCACCGCGGACCTCACCAGGCCAGTCCTCAGCTATTTCCCCTGGCCTTGGGGTCCCCTGGCCACTGCCAGGGTCACGGACCAGGGGCCACCACGGAGGCCCATGGATGGGGAGAGAAGATGGCTGGCACCCCTGGCCCACTTTAGAGAGCAGCTTTAGAGAGAGGTGCGCGGTTCTCTGCAAGTCTGGCTCCTCTCCTCCATGCTGCAGCCTGGCAACCACAGTCAGCAAATGGTCCTTCCTTGTGCTTCTGCCCCAACACGTTTTGAGCAGGGCAGGCAACCAAACCCAGGCTCCCCGCACCTGCACCCAGGGAGCCTCGGCGGCCGCCTCGCCACCCTTCCCGAGCCAGGGAACTCCGCGACTGCCGGCAGCTGTCACCGGAACATCAGACGGGGATGTTGATGCCAAGCCTCATTTACACAAGCCCACTGCTCCCCGAGAGATGAATTTTAAAACAAACAGCTTTTACATATGCTAGTAGCACAGTCACATCAGCAACAGGCATCCCCAGACAGAAACATGAGTCAGTCTGGGGCAACAGCGGCTAAATAAATCCTGTTTGGGTGAAATCTCTCTCTGGGGAAGGAGGATCCCCAGAGTGGGGATTGCTCAGGCTCCCAGGCAAGAGTCCCTGGCGACACCCAGCTCTCCTGGGGACGGCATGCTGCGATGCTCCAAGCGCTCAGACTCTCAGATCACCAGCGTGACTCGGATGTGCGTCTGTCTCAGCACTGCTTCCCTGGTGAGCTCTTCCAAGTGGCCCATCCGCACCCCGGGGTCCCCACCCCCACACACACTCTGGCTGCCCCAGAGATGTCTGATGACCTTGCAGTGCTGGGGACAAGCTGTCCGCGCCCACGTAGGATCTCCTGACATCCCGAGATGCAGGGCTCTGGTGGACACACGGGTCTGAGAAATGAGACTGTGCCTGTACCCAGCCCGGGGTGCTCCCAGAAACACAAGGCCAGCAGGGCCTCAGCAGGGGAGCAAACGGACTATCGAGGAAAGGTGCGGCTGCACCTTGAGTTACCCAGGTCACGGCCTCCCTCCTCCTTAATTTTCCCTGCACAGACTTGGAGGGAGGGAGGAATTCCATCCTCTTAACCAGCAGGGGTGGGGACACTTTTTCCTGCCAAAGGCTACCTGGGTATTCACAACATCATTTGCGGAGCATACGAAATTATCAACTTAAAACTTAGCCTGCTACTGATCGACTGCTTGCTTGTGCTTGCACTGGCAGGGCCGGACCAATGGTTCCGCAGGCTGGCTGTCCCCCATCCCTGAATACAACCCACAGAAGCCGCCTTGTTAGTCGGAGGAAACAAGAAGGTGCAAATCGGAAGAACTCGCTCTCGATGGGGTCAAGGCAGCATTTAGGATCCTCTGGGGTCTGAACTTGGGCGTGGCCCTAAAATGCCTGTGTTGAACAGGCCCCTAGTCCAACAGCATTAAGGAGGTTGCCTTTAGGAGGTGATTAAGCTGCAAACGCTCTGGCCTCATGCATGGAATCTATGCCCTTTTAAAACAGGTTGATGGGTGCTGCCTCACCCCTTCTCCCAAGGGAGGACGCAGAGAAGCCACCATCCACAAGGAAGGGTCCCAGGGAAGACAATGCATTCGCTGGCACCTGGATCTGGGCACTGCCCAGCCTCCAGGACTGTGAGCAGTAGGTGTCAATCACTGACGGATTGCCTGGTCTAAGGCGTTGCTGTTAGAGCAGCCTGAATGTACTAAGGCGGGCCCTAATGTAAAAGTGAGGCCGATCAAACGTCCGAGTGACAGCTGACGGGCTGGGTAGGTGAATTTCAAGTGCAAACTGGGTCTGAGAAGGTGAAGCAGACCCCAGCCCAGCCACCCTCCCCCTGCCCCAGCTGCACTAGACTGCAGGTGAGGGCTCTGCGGGGCACCCTGGGAAGGTGCTGGCCTCTGGGGGCATCCGAGTATTGGGCCCTGGAGGCCGAGGACTCTGAGCTGCCTTTAAGGATGTGGCTCCCGGGGCAGCCACCCTGGCCTTAGGTGAGGGGGAGGGGAGGGGGAGAGGGAAGGGGAGAGGGAGGGGATAAGGGAGAGGGTACCATGCCTTGGGTGCTGTGCAGCGGAGTCGGCACCCACTGACCCACTACAGACTCCACTGCAGTGTCACAGGCTGGGTCTCTCACATGCAAAGGGGGCTGCCACCAACGAGAGGGCAGGTGATTAAGTTCACAAGGCCCCAGGTGATGCCAGCAAAGGGTGACAGCTGGGAGTCAGGGGATGGGGACAGGGCTGTTTCTGTATTTTCCCAGGCTGCACCCCAAGCCCCTGGTCTTGCCCAAGCCAAGAGAAAGAAAAGCCACAAACCGAGCCCGTTCTCCGCCAGCGCTGCGTGGTTCCCATCACACTCGCCCGCGTCCTGCTCGCCCATGTGGTCGCTCAAATCCAAGCCGGGCTGATGGGAGCCGTTGCCAAAGGGCCTCTCGTCCTTCTCAGAGCCGGCGTCCCCATTCTCCACTCCGTTCTGCGCCTTCTTCAGGGGCATGATCTGCAGGCCACTGGGGGTAGTCCTGTACGACACGGTCTTGGCGGCCCTGTCGCCTCCCCCGGGGGGCTTGCCTGAATACCCCTTCTTCGGCTTGGACAGGGGAGGGTTGATGCGCTTCCGTTTGTGGGAAGTCCCTTTGCTCTTTCCAGGTTCGGCAGGCCTGTGGGGGAGCTTCTCCACGGAGGCGCCACGGCTGTCACGCAGGAGCTTGGCAGTGCCCGGCTGCTTCCCCGCCTTGACCCTCTTGTCCTTGCACAGGTGCAGCCCGTTGAATTCGTCGATGAACTCCTCACAGTGTAGGAGGTGGTGCTCCGGCTCCCACGTGTCCTCCGTGCTCCCATAGCCTTTCCATCGGATGAGATACTCCCATTTGCCTTTCTTGTTCTTCCTCTTGTCTACAATCCTTTCAACCTAGGATAAAAGGTGAGAGAGTCAGACACGAGAGAAAAGGAACAGCACAGAGCCCTCCTGGTCACGGGGCGGGCTGTGCAAGGCCGGAAGCTGACATTTCCAGGGGCACTCGGGAAGCTGGGCTTAATTATGGCTTAATTATGGGCTTAATTATTGGACCAAAGGCAGGCAGTCACTGCCCACGACGACCTGTGACACTACACCTGGCTGGGCACATCCGTGAGTCCACCCATGCTTGTTTGAGTTGGAAACTGCACCACAAGCTTTCACATAGAAATCTTTGCCATTTTCAACACACCGCAGCAGACTCGGTCTTTCAAAGACCAATTCAGAGTGGATTTTTCAGCCTCCTGACTTATAAGAACAAGTACCGTGCACTGAGCCATTTCGAGGCTAATTTATGCTTGGTTATCCAACACTAACGATGAGGAACAGTCATGGGGCATTGATGCAGCACACGCTGCTAAACGCTGGGCACTGTCTGTCTCCCGGCCCATCATCTCCCAACAAAAACCCAACGACGTCGGTGTTTTCTCATTCCCCATCTTACAGGGAGGGAAGCGGAGCCCAGGGAAATGATTCCAAGACTGATGATGGCAGAGCTGGTGTTCAAAGCACTCTCACTCCAGACCCAGTCTCCCAACCACCAGACCATACTAAGTCTCCCAGCTATAAAAAACTTCCATATGGACCAAAAAGGATTAAAAGGGAAAAAGCCCAATTCTACACTGTGCACCTCCCAAGATGCAACACAGGGACCAACTGGGAGCAAGGGGACAGGTAACTTTCGCTAGGAGCCAGCCTTGAGCCTCACAGAACCCCAGTGGTGCCAACTAACATTATTCCCACGTGGCGGAGGAAGAGATGGGTTGTGGGCAACCTGCCTCCAGGGCAGGACTAGGGCAGGATGGAGGTGGGATCTGAACCTGTATGTGCTGGTTCTAAAGCCACGTGCTACTGTCTGAGTGTAAGAAAACCTCCTCTGTGCTTGCGTAATCCCAGGGAAAACGCACCCGGAGGGACACCAGGCCTAGTGTCAACAACAGGTGTATGTGACAAGGACGTGTGAGGTTTACTTATGACTCTTGACGTTGCTGTGATTTTGAATATTTTTAGTTTTAAAAAATGGTGGAAAACTACCAATACTTGACTCCAAATTTCAATAAAAACGAAACAATTATATTTTAAAATTTACTTAATTTAAATGTTTTTGTAATAGACATTGAGCGGAATGTGGAATCTTGATCTAATGAAATTGACTTTTCTAATGGGAAGTGAGATACTCAGCAGACTCATAGAATGGCAGATGTCCTAAATAGCACTCTGGCCTCAGAATCAGCCCTAAAGGCATTCGGATCTGGCTGAAAAGCCCATGAGAGTATTTCAGGCATGGAAAGCCAAGACACTCTGGCAAAAGATCTCTGTGAGTGAGATCCCAGTGGAAAGAACAGGTCTTCAAAGAAGGAGGTACCTTTCTCTGAAGGGAGGAGAGAACCTCCACTTTGACTATGACCTTGTCTAAACAAGATAAGAGTCGGAGAACTCAGAGGGCTTCCATAGCCTTGGAAACTCATGACTGGAGCATAGGGAGATTACTGATGCCATAGACAGGAGTGTCAATTGGTAAAGTCAACAACAGGAGTCACTGTGCACTTACTCCTCATGTAGGATCTCTGTCCTTAATGTGCTGTGCATTGAGATTTAATGCTATAACGAGTACTCAAACAATATATTTCACTTTGTGTTTCTATGGGGGTGCAAACTGTTGAAATCTTTACTTAATGCATACTAAACTGATCTTCTGTAAAAAAAAAAAAAAAGAAGAAGAAGAAGAAGAAGAAATTATCAATTCCCAACCTGACTCTCACTGGGATTAAACATGACAATAGGTCTGATCTGATTTCATCATCATTTAAAAAAAATCATCTATTATTTTTCACTTTATGTTTCTGTGTGGGAGCAAACTGTTGAAATCCTTACTTAATGTATACTAAGCTGATCTTCTGTATATTAAGATAATCGAAAATGAATCTTGATGTGAATGGAAGGGGAGAGGGAGTGGGAAAGGGGAGGGTTGTGGGTGGGAGGGACGGTATGGGGGGGAAGCCATTGTAATCCGTAAGTCGTACTTTGGAAATTTATATTCATTAAATAAAAGTTAAAAAAAAAAAAAAAGAAATTGACTTTTCTAGAATGGCATTTTGACCCAATCAGATTAAATAACAAATAAGGAATATGCCCTTGAAACTTATGAAAAAAATAATATTGGAGGGGGAAGGTGGAAATAATTATAGTTGGTAGTATTTTGAAGTGGGTAATGGATATGTGGGAGTTCATTCGATGTTTATATGTTTGAATTTTATATGCTTAAAATTTTCATAAATAGAGGTAAGAATTCCTCAGCCGTGAGATCATCTCACTAGTGACTGATATATAACAGCAGATATGCAAAATAATCAGGGGTGGGTGTTGTGGTGCACTGGGTGAAGCCAATACTTAGGCACCTGCATCTGGTTATAGGAGCAACAGTTCTAGTCCCAGCTGCTCCATTTCCCATCCAGCTTCCTACCAGTGTGCCTGGAAGCAGCAGATGAGGCCCAAGTACTTAGGTTCCTGCTACCCACATGGCATGGATGGAGTTCCCGATTTCAGCCTGGCCCAACACAGCACCTGTATGCACTCATGGAATGATGGGAGAACTCTCAAGTTATCTCCCTCCCACTCTCTCTCTCTCCTTCTCCCTCTCCCTGTCATTCTGCCTTTCAAATAATTAAATCTTTAAAAAACAACTTTCACTGCTTTATATTTAAGAAATACGTAATAGCTAGGACATCCTGCGCATTCATAATACTGCCTCTTCACAGACAGTTTCATTTCCTTAATCGATTTATCTCAATTCAAATTGGATTGTGTCTATTAGCGCTTCTTTCTTTGAGCGGAATATGCTGAAACACTGCTCGGTGAGCCTCTGTTTTGGATTTCTTACATACAGTTTTCTGTGTATCATGCAAACCCTGTAACAGTTGCGAAAAAGTAAAAGCGTACCTGACTACTCCAACTTCGCTCTGGGTCTACAATTTGGGCTACTGAGCATTCATGGGCAATGCAGCTTCAGAAAACCAGCAGTGTGCCTGGAGAAGTCTGGACTCGGCCCATTTTGAGGGTGTTGTAGGGGAAACTCTGTAGGTTCACAGAGGGAGGGGAGTGAAGAAGCAACCAGAATGGTGTGATATGGTGACTTCTCCAAGGACACCAACGCAGGAGGCGGGCAACAAGCCAGATGCGCATGGGAGCTAAGGGATGTGTGTTGGTGTAGAGGTCCCCAGCTCTAAAAGCAGATGGAGAACCATGTCCCCAGGGTGAAGCAGAGGGTCTGCGTCAAACAACCAGCACAAGTCAGGGGGCAGTGGATAGATGAATGGAAGGACAGATGGATGGGTGGGTAGATGGTGAAAGGGCAGATAGAGAGCTGGGTTGGGGAGTGGATGGCTGGGTGGGTGGATGGATAGACGACAGTCACCGACCAAAAATGGGCTGAGTATATTATTTGAGAACACGGACTTCAGCCAAGACTAATTTAAATCCCCCTTTAAGACTTTCATCATGTGTTCTTGAGAAAGTCACTAACCCTCTTCGGGCCTCTGATGATTCACCCAGCCAGGGGGAAGTACCAGCAGCTACCTCACTGTGTGGCTGCGGAGAACAGACAAATATGGACTTTTTTTGCATTCCACAGTAAAGGTCACTTAACCCTACACAGCCTTCCTGTGGCCACAAACCTTGGTGGTGTGAGAAGACATAATGTGTCCCCACCCTGCAGAATATGACCAGGACAGTCCGCTCTCCCCTGGGATGAAGAAGGAGTCCCTGTACTCACAAGAGTCCTCAGGTATGGAAGACACCAAGCACAGCAGAGCGGCTCAAGCAGCCTGCAGGAGGGTCTCCATGGCTCCTTGGGCCACACTGGAGACAGAGCTCAGTGCCGTCCTTGTGAGTTACCGGAGGTTTTAATTACAGAGTCACAGGTTGTTTTATGAGGGACAGAAAGACCACTGCTTCCACCTACAGAGTCACGGGGTGGCGAAACAACCATTTCTACTTAAATTACCCAGTACCAATGACGAGCAGTATTAACAAAATCATCCCAAAGAATCTGGGGTTTATGGGGGTAAATGTGGCTCTACCCTTTTCTGTCCCTGTGGCCCTGGGCAACTTGTCCAACCTCTCCAGGCCTCAGTTTCCCCTGCAGGGTTTCTGGGAGAACTGAAAGGAATAAGAGAACATATCTCCGACACCCAAAGCACCACAGGCCAATGTGGGAGACCACTCTGAAATGTACATCAGACCTCAGCTGACAAGGGTGCTGTTAGACACATGTTTCATCCATGGCTTAAAGACAAACAAGACTTTTTTCAGTTTCAGAAAAACAAATGCTGTCTCTGAAAGACCAACATGCAGGAAAACTGGTTCTCAAATGTCCAATCCTGTTTTGATTCCTGTCTTGTCCAAGGCCCGAACCTCCTCCTTCACACCTCTGGGTCAGTTTGCTAACCCTCTTTCCTCTTCCACTGAGGAGTGTGTCACCAAGAACCAAAATTCTAATGCGTTCTGTTATAACAAAAGCCCAAGTCACTTAAGACTTGGCCGTACGTGTGACAGCAACCTTCTGTCTGGGAAATCCTTTATTCTGCACGGCACCTGCAAACCTCCACCACTGTCTCCTAACTCCTACCCTGCTGGAAACAGACCCGGCCCCTGGTCTTGGCAGCTCTGTCTCCTGATGTGGCACCTCAGTGGACCTATAACGCCACGTGCATTACCCACAGATCAGTCCTTCCAAATGGCAATTAACTCCTTCACCTTCTACTTGCACATAGCAAGAAATGCATGAACCGTAATAGAAACCTGTGTGTGCACAGCCCCACAAGTTTCTTTGTTCCAAGATGAGCAATCCGAGATGCTGAATCAGTCCTCAGAGCTCAACCAAACCATTACTTAACATTTACTCTCTGTGGTCCCAGCCAACCTGAGACGCTATTCTATGGCCGGTGGGTCAGAGAGATTCAACTAACTTAAGTTTGGCAGAGAAAACAAAGAGCAAAATGGGACAGAAGCACTAATCAAGGCCCGAGTACCCAGGTCAAAAAAAAGATCCCAGTAAGAGGTAAGGAGGGGCGGGAGTGGTGTTTGAAAACGTGTCGACTTTATTTCTGCGCTCACAAAACATCTTCATTTCAAAAACTGGAAACTCCTCATCTTCACGTGCCAACCCTCCTCCATCCAAAATGGCAGACATAAAAATCAGGCCAACTCCATAGAAGAGCAAATGCAGAGTACATATCGCACAAATGAACACTGAGGATGCAAGATTCTACCACCAGCCAAGTGGCCCTTCAGCTGAGAAGGAAGGAAGAAGGTATCTCATGTCTTCTGGGACAAAAGATAAGCCATCCATCAAACAGGTGCTACAACAATGGCAGTAAACTGATTTTTAACTTGGAGCTCAAGAAGGTGCAGAAAGTGTAGATACTAGGACCAGTGCTAAACGACGATACCAAAATGAATATCCAGAGGTTAAGTACAAGTTAATTATTTAACTACAGATAGTTACTGAATATCTAGAAAGGATAAAATTGAAACTGAAGATAAAATGACCCTCAATGGGTTACGTGCATAATATGAATACTGAAAGCAAAAGTATAACAATGTGATTTCTGAGTGCCACGTTAACAAGTATAGTAAGCAGTCATACATAAAGCATGGTGAAGTCTTAACAGTATGATTTGTGTATTTTACCACTAAAGACACACAAGACTATGTGTATCATCAAAAGTCATTTCAAGAAAGAACATGATCATAGTGTTTTTATTCGTAAATAGACAAAAACTGAAAAAATGCAACTATTTCAAAAGGTAAGTAAATGCAATGGGCTCATTAGAAAAAAAGGAGTGGACTACTGATAGACATACACGTTGCCAAGAAACTCAAGGCATGGTGCAGAATGACAGCAGCCACACCCAAAGAGCACAGTCAAGGCCCAAGTCATTCACGGTGGCCCAACTCTGATGGGTGATTGCCGAGGCGGGAGTGGAGACGTGCGGTGGGGAGTGACTACAAATCTCACAAGGAAACTTTCCAGGAGATGGAGAATCTGCCCAGAGTGGAGGTACTGACATCTGCCAAAAGTCACCTTTATACTGAAAATGCGTGAGTTTTATTGTATGTATATTATGTTTCAATAAAGTTGTTTGGAAAATACACATGAAATACATAGAAATAAAAAAGAGGAAACACGCATTTCAAATCAAACCAAAAATGGAAATAGGCTCTATATTCAACAAAAACTTTACAAATGAAATAGAATTAAAGCATGAAGACACAAAAGAATTCAGTAAGAAAGCAGCGATGAGACCAAATATATATAAACACACACACACACATACACACACACACACGGAAAAACCCTGTATGTGAATGCTTACAGTGACTTTACTCATAGTTGCCAAAAATTGTAAACAACAAAGATCTCCTTCAACAAGGGGACAAACTGAAGTGCACCTGTGTCATGAGACACTCGAAAGTTAAAGGTGTGCGGCAACACAAACGAGCAGTGCATTCAGAGTGAGAGAGACAGACCTGAAAGGCTATGTGTATATCTGGTGACTGCCTGTGTGGTATTCTGGACAAAGGAAAACTCCAGGTATGGAGAACAGATCAGTGGGGACCAGGAACCAGTGGAAGACAGCACGGAGCTGTCTGTGGCGCTGGGGTGGTGGAAAGACGACCGTGTACTTGTCAAAACCCACAGAGCCGCAGACCACGAGAAAGTAGCCTTTTCTGCATACATAGTTTTTTAAATCAACCAGGATGTTGGGGGCTCCCAGGACAGAAAAAATCCTGTGACAACTCTCTGTCCCTGGGTCACAAATACAATGAAGGAACCTAGATGCAAAGGATGGGGAAAGGAGCTAACCCAAGTACCTCTGGTAAACAGCGTCTTAACTGGATAAAAATCAACGCGGGTGACAAAATCCCGTGTACAGGAGCAGTGTACTCTACTTGTTAAATGTGTTTCTCACGGAGGTACCAAGACGCAAGAAACGGCCTGATGCTTGCTCCAGATGAGCAAATAAGAAAGCAAGCTGTAAGTCCCTGGAATACAATGTTAGAAACAAAACCATAAGCGTGAACGCCTGTTTATGTTGACACACATCTACATAGAGATGAACACACAGAGACACAGGTTAGTGGGCCCACATATTTCCTGCATTTCTCTTCTGAGAAGCTGAGCAGCAGTGATACCCCAGTAGCAATAAACACATTCTGCACACAGAGAGCGGATTCTAAATACCATTCCCTAACAAAAGGAGCCAGGGCTCCCCAAAGAAACACCTAGGGCTGGGACAGGATATATTCAAGGGGAGCCTGCAGGATCTGGTGGCACCAGCAAGAAAGGGAGGCTCCAAACAAACCAACCATCCCACAGTGATGGGAGGACGTCAAAGGCATCAAATGAAAGACATTCAGTGGCTAAAATTGGAACAATTTGAATAACAAAATAATGATGGTACTGCATGACAACTCAAAGAATAAAATAAATACCCATGAGTCTGTCTGACATAAATAACTTAATGAATTAATCAGCAGTTGGCAAATCATGGCCTAACTATGGCCCATTGCCGGATTTGCAATAAAGTTTTATTGGAACCTGTCCAAGCCCAGGCATTTATGTACATCTGTGGTTGCTTCCACTGTACAGCAGTAGAATGAGTTGTGACACTGACAGTACAGCCTACAAATTCAAAAATGCTCACTATTCATTATAAGGAGAAAATTGTTGAATCTGAAATAAATAAGCCCGTCAGGTAGAAGGAATAGACATTCCAAATGACAAAGCAATAAATAAATAAATAAATACGGGAAACAGGAAGACCATCATTAGAACACTACAGTCATAACGGCTACAAGCAAGACCCACAGAGGATGCTGAAATCAGTGGGTGAAACTCAAGAGAAAAGACACAGGCACAGCCTCCAAGTCTCCCCTACACACGTGTAGCTACCATGGCGGCTTTTACTGATGTGAACAGACTGATTCCCCTCCCTTCACGAGGGGGAGCTTCCTTCTCCTGGCCTTGAGTGACCGACTCAGAGGACTGCCTTCCAAGAATGCAGCAGGAAGTGCACGGGGAGGAAGCTGGCGGACTCCAGTGACCCAGGAGAGCATCCTGGTGACCAGTCGCAGCGCACTGACGTGACGGCGTGTCTCTGAGAAGACTCCCTGAGACGGCACCTGAGCTCTGTGGTCTTCCTCCCTCTGCCTGCTCCTGAGAAAACATCAGACTTTCTACAAAATACCCAACCAGGGCTCGCTGCAAGTGCCAAGGTCATGAAATGCAAGGGAAAACCGAGACACTGCATAACAACTAAACGCATAGTGGAACCCTGGGTTGTGTCTTTGGACAGGAAAGATGTTGGCGCAGAAAGCAGTGAAAGACTAACGCAGCCTACCTTTTAGCTCCCAATGCTGCACCAACGTCACACACACAGTCCTGCTGCCACCACCCCCACCCTGCAGAAGAAGTCAGCAGTCGCGAACGATGGTTAAGGGACACATGGGAACCCTGTGTGCCTCCTTTCAAACTTTTTTGATGATCCATAATTATTTCACAATAAAAAGCTGTTTTTTCAAAATACAATTGTAGGGTGTGCTAGAAAAATTGTAAAGGACCTGAACAGCAACAATACTCGTAAACTCTTAACAATTTGAAGCCCTCATTATACACTTACTTAGTAATAAAGATTAGAAAGATAAGAAAAATACACCACATTTTGTAAATAATATTAAAGTAAAATTGAGGTCAAATTTCAGTAAATAGGAAAGGAGGGCTTTTTAAAACAAAAACAGGCATAAACTTAATGAGTTTTTCTACACCAAATAATATAGATCGAAAAACATCCAAATTCCATGTAGTTCCCCGCCATCTGCTTTGGAGACGTGGTCTGCTGTCACCCATGCTCTCCTACCCAAGGACCTTTTCTCATCTGAGAATGAGATCCTGTGTGCTTTTGTGTATATTTCAACACCAAGTCCAAATGCCGTTTGCAGTGTATTACTTAAGCTTATCTTTAATTCTTCACCCTCAGTATATGAAAATTCAAGACATGCCTGTTGTGGTACATCTAAATAGCTTGGAGTACGTTTTCCCCCTTAAACTCACTTTGAGAAAGAAAGAAAAATGTTCTGTGCAGTGGAACATTCTCTTTTTTTTTTTTTAAAGATTTTTATTTATTTGAAAGTCAGAGTTACACAGAGAGAGGAGAGGCAGAGAGACAGAGAGACAGAGAGACAGAGAGACAGAGAGAGAGAGAGAGAGAGAGAGAGGTCTTCCATCTGGCAGACACAGTATAATCTTACAGCAGGGGCCTTATATGACGAAATGTCCGGGACTATGCTAAGAACTGGCCTCTCGCAAGGGGGACGTCCTGACTGTCACAGAGCAGAAGACTGGGGGACTGGAAGGATGGTGGCTGTGCTCCTGACACGGGTGGCAAGGCACTGTGTCCGGCAGCCGGGCGAAGCTCCTCATCGCTCCGTCCAGTCATGACCAGCCTACCCCTGCACTGGTGCACCAGAGCTCTGGCCAGCAGAAGTGCTATCAAGTGCCAAACCCACAGGCAGCTCCTCATGACACCACCCACCACGTATCACCTTCTTCCAGAATCAGGAGATTTACCAGGTACCCGCCGGTCATGGGACCCAAGAACAAAATGTCTATCAAGTACCACAATGAGTACAGAGAAGCATTGGGGCGGGGGGGGGGGGGGGGGGGGGGGGGCAATGGGCCAACTTAGTAAAAAGGAAAAGAAAATGTTCCCGGAAGACAAAAGTAAAGATGCAGTTGGATACCAGCAAGAGTGTGGGGAACTGCAGCCTAAGTACAGATGAGCCCTGCTTGAAGTCAGCCTAGCCCTGCCTCGAGTCCCCCCAGTGCAAAGTCTGAATTTACAAACCCGTGGAAGATAGGGAATATCGGCCGGCGCCGCGGCTCACTAGGCTAATCCTCCGCCTTGCGGCGCCGGCACACCGGGTTCTAGTCCCGGTCGGGGCGCCGGATTCTGTCCCGGTTGCCCCTCTTCCAGGCCAGCTCTCTGCTGTGGCCAGGGAGTGCAGTGGAGGATGGCCCCAGTGCTTGGGCCCTGCACCCCATGGGAGACCAGGAAAAGCACCTGGCTCCTGGCTCCTGCCATCGGATCAGCGCAGCGCGCCGGCCGCGGCGGCCATTGGAGGGTGAACCAACGGCAAAGGAAGAGCTTTCTCTCTTTCTCTCTCTCTCTCTCTCACTGTCCACTCTGCCTGTAAAAAAAAAAAAAAAAAAAAAAGATAGGGAATATCTATTTGCATGGCGTTGAAATTTTCTGTTGCAAAATACAAGGAAGAAAAAAAAAAGATTTACTGTTGGATTCCTTTAAGTGGCAAAACCACCAACGCATTTTCAAATCACATTTTATACAAACGGGATGATTTTCCAAACACACTCAAGAGCGCATGTGTCACCTGAGTCCAGGGCGCGTGGCTCAAGAGGAATCACTACAGCGGAGCTGAGCAGCGTTCCCACCTACGTGACCCAGGACAGGGATCCCAGGCTAGTGGCCCTACACTGAGCCATGACCTCTCACAGCGCTTCTCACCCCAGCAATTTCACATTCAAAAGGAAAGCCAAACCTCACCTGTCTCCAGAGGGGAAGAGACCAGTCAAAAGGTGTAACTATAAATAAATAACTTCTCTCAAAAAATTTTTAAAAAATAGAAAAGGTTAATAGAAAAATTGGCAGTAACAAGTTTAACTGAAGACTTAAACTCAATTCATTCACACTTAAATCAAGCAAATAAAAATACAGATACAGAGAGTCTGAATTTATACTTATAAATATGGTTGATCTAGTAAATATTGTATTTGCACAAATGCAAACTTTCAGTTGCAAAAATTATAAAGAAATAAATTTGGCCAGTGCTGTGGCACAGCGGGTTAACACTATGGCCTGAAGCACCGGCATCCCATATGGGTGCCGGTTCAATCAAGACCCGGCTGCTCCACTTCCGATCCAGCTCTCTGCTATGGCCTGGGAAAGCAGTAGAAGATGGCCTAAGTCCTTGGGCCCCTGCACCTGCATAGGAGACCTGGAGGAAGCTCCTGGCTCCTGGCTTCAGATCAGCACAGCTCTGGCGGTTGCAGCCAACTAGGGAGTGAACCATCAGATGGAAGACCTCTTTCTCTGCCTCTCCTCTCTCTCTGTGTGTGTAACTCTTTCATATAAATAAATAAATCCTTAAAAATAAAAAAATTTTACAAAAGGAAATGAAAACCATTCATGAGAACCATTAAAAAATAATTAAACACTAAAATCAAGGGAAAACAGACTGAAGATACAGACTGTGTTCTCTAAACACACACAATACAGTGATACTAAAAATCACAATTTAAAAAAGTCTATCCCCTTGCACAAGAAAAAGAAATGACATAAAGTAACATCAATTAAAAATAGGAAAAATTTACAAATTTTTTAAGACCCGTAAATAAGTGTACATACACATCAAAGTGGCTAAGATGCAGATGAAGAATTGCATGAAAGGGGCGAGTCACTGCCTTACATATTCCCATTGCATAAAAGAACAGAAAGGGAACAGGAGAGGAGATGCAGACAAGGTGGGCAGGGAGGGAGCCAGGGGTCTAGGAAACACCCTGAAGAGTAACAGCAAAAATATTACATATCAAAGTAGAAGTTTATATATTATAAAACCAGAATAAAAAGCTGAACTCACTGCATTAAAGAACTGACCCTTGAAATAAAGCGCAAAAACAGCAGGATAGAGAGGTTCAAGGCCTCCTTATCCACAGACTGAAAAAAAAAAATCAAGCCAAAACTGTCCAAAATAATTTTATTCAAAACAACCCACATTTATAGCAATCAAGTGAATGCTGAATCAAGAAAAACACAACTGAAAAATTGTAGGAAAGCATACAAGGAAAGACAAGGTTCAAAAACTGGTAGAAGATGGCCATCGAAAGCCAGAGAGACCCCAAGAGACTACACCTGCCAATACTTTGATTATAAATTTCCAGCCTTCTAGAACTGCAATAAAATACTTTCCTATAGTTAAGCCACCCAGTCTGTGTTATCTTATATGGAACCATTAATATAATTCCCTACCGTATAATGAGGAGACATTCAACACATTCCAATGTCTAAATTGTATCATAACCCACTCCCTCCTATCTACCCCCTCCTCATAATCTCCTAATTCATTCTCATCACACCTACACTGAAACCATAATACAGTCTCATCACACCTACACTGTAACCCTAATACAGTCTCATCACACCTACATTGTAACCCTAATACATTTCATCATACCTATACTGTAACTGATATAGTCCCATCACGGCTACACTGTAACCCTAATACAGTCTCATCATACCTACACTGTAACCCCAACACAGTCTCATCACACCTACACTGTAGCCCTAATACATTCCCATCACACCTACAGTATAACCCTAATACAGTCTCATCACACCTACACTATAACCTAATACAGTCTGATTGCACGTGCACTGTACCCTAATACAGTCTCATCTCACCTACACTAAAACTCTAATACATTCCCATCACGCCTACACTGTAACCCTCATACATTTCATCATACTTATACGTAACTGATATAGTCCCATCACACCTACACCGTAACTCTAATACAGTCTTATCACACCTACACTGTAACCCTTATACAGTCTCATCACACCTACACTGAAACCCTAATACATTCCCATCATACTTATACTGTAACCCTAATACAGTCTCATCACACCTGTACTGAAACACTAACACATTCCCATCATACCTACAGTGAAACCCTAATACAGTCTCATCACACCTACTCTGTAACCCTAATATATTCCCATCATACCTACACTGAAACCCTAATACATTATCATACCTATACTATAACCCTCATACAGTCTGATTGCACGTGCACTGTAATCCTAATACAGTCTCATCACACCTACACTGAAACCCTAATACATTCCCACCACACCTACACTGTAACCCTCACACATTCTCATCACACCTACACTAAAACCCTAATATATTCCATCACACTTACCCTGTAACCCTAATACAGTCTCATCACACCTGTGCTGAAACCATAATACATTCTCATCATACCTACAGTGAAACCTTAATACAGTCTCATCATACCTACACTGTAATGCTAATCCATTCTCACCTCACCTACACTGTAACCCTAATAAATTCCCATCACGCCTACACTGAAATCCTAATACATTCCCATCACACCTACACTAAAACACTAATCCATTCTCATCACACCTACACTGTAACCCTAATAAATTCTCATCACACCTACAGTGAAACCCTAATACATTCCCATCACATCTACACTGAAACCATAAGGACACAGAGTCACAAGCAACTGCATAGTGAGTCTCTGGGTTACTTCTTCCCTCTTCCCATCTCTCTCTCTCTCTGTATGTGTGCGTGTACCCCTCTCTCTGCAATTCTGCCTTTCAAATAAATAAAATAAACCTTCTAAAAACACGGTAGAAGAATGCTGTCATTTCACTTTCTTTGCCCTACACACGTCCCCAGCCTGGTGGCGTCTTGACCACGGCAGCCCACATCCCCAGCCTGGTGGCGTCTGGACCACGGCAGCCCACATCCCCAGCCTGGTGGCGTCTGGACCACGGCAGCCCACATCCCCAGCCTGGTGGCGTCTGGACCACGGCAGCCCACATTCCGCATGGGATCAGAGCTCCTGGTTCTAGAGGGATGTGTTTCTGTAGAGTAGACCTTATTGTTTAAAAAAAAAAAAAGATTTTATTTATTTTATTTGAGAGGTAGAGTTACAGACAGTGAGAGGGAAAGACAGAGAGAAAGGCCTTCCTTCCTTTGGTTCACTCCCCAGGTGGCCACAATGGCCAGAGCTGCGCTGATCTGAAGCCAGGAGCCAGGCGCTTCTTCCCTGTCTCCCACGCGGGTGCAGGGGCCCAAGCACTTGGGCCATATTCTACTGCTTTCCCAGGCCATAGCAGAGAGCTGGATCAGAAGTGAAGCAGCCGGGACTTGAACCGGCGCCCATGTGGGATGCCAGCACCACAGGCAGCGGATTAACCTACTGTGCCATGCGCCAACCCCAGAGTAGATTTATTCTTAAATAACTGTGCCACTTCTGACTTATCTGGGAGTTACCTAAAGGAGTGATATGTCACTCCCCCTCTTCGTGGAGGAACGACACAGGACCCTGCGCTGTTCTTTCGTCTGCTCGGCCCTCCCCGGGTTTGCTGCTGGTTCTTCCCGGGTTGGCTACCGTCCCTTCCACCTCCGTGGAAGGGCGGTTCCCCCTGCCACATTCCCCACTTCCGCGGGGGAGCGGCACACCGCCGGCCGGCTCTCTCGGGGGCTGCACAGGTGTTCCTTCAGATAGGTGTTCCTCTTAGATGTTCCTGGTGCATGTTGTCTCTCTCCTCCTTTATAGTCCTCTTCCGCCAATCCCAACTCGGCTGCCCACACGCCGAGTACGCTGCTCTCCTCCAATCAGGAGCAAGATCAGCTCCTGCAGCTCAGTTAATCAAGTTGGCAAGAGGCAGCTGCGTAGAAGCTGTTGCCTCCTCTCCCAGTGCCATATTGTGGGAGAGCAGATGCATAGAATAAGTCTTAATTCCAGTAACTCAGTCCAGTCCGAGTTGCTCCCCACAGTGATACAAGGCACTTGTTTTTATTTTCCCTCCCTCAGGATTCACGGCATAAAAAGTGGCTATGCAGATATCGTTCCTTCAAGACATCAACGGCAAATGAACCAATTGCCAACAATGGGGGCAAGATACTACCATCTAGAAAAACAACACATGTCCGAAAGCCTAGGAGAGTTTCTCTGGAAAATTAGAACATTCAGCGTGTGTCTGTATACTGAAGAATTTAGAAAGCTATGTGCAATTCCCACAGAAGGACACAGGCTCCAAAAAGACTGGAAGACTCAAAACTTTCACCTCCAGCTGAGCTCTAGGCTCACAGCAAGCATGAAGTGGAGACTAAGGCAGAGCATCAACAGCCTGGCTCAATGTCAGTCGAAAGTCCCAACACTGAGCCAATCCGCAGAAACTGAGAGCGCCCCTTCCTTTCCTTTCTTTTTTCCCTTGATTTAAAGAAAACCTCTTTCACAACATTAGTTTAAGATAAACTAAATGGGGGCCAGTGCTGCGGTACAGTAGGTTAAGGCCTCGGTCTGCAGTGCCAGCATCCCATATGGACGCTGGTTCAAGTCCCGGCTGCTCCATTTCCAATCCAGCTCTCTGCTATGGCCTGGGAAAGCAGTAGTAGATGGGTCAAGTGCTTGGGGCCCTGCCCCTGCACAGGGGACCTGGAGGAGGCTCCTGGCTCCTGGCTTCAGATCAGCTCAGCTCTGGCCGTTGTGCTTTTTGGGGGAGTGAACCAGTGGGTTGAAGACCTCTCTCTGTCTCTGGCTCTGCCTCTCTCTGTAACTCTGTCTTTCAAATAAATAGAATAAATCTTTAAAAAAAATAAAAATAAAAAGATAAACTAAATGAGCAGAGACTTTGGAGACCATATATGGCAAAGAACAGACTTTACAAAAATATTGTTTTTTTTTTTTTTTTTAAAAGCACTAAACCAACAGCTACAGCTATAGCTCACAGCAAGGAAAAAAAAACATTCAGATGAAGGTGTAGAATTTTGAGAGTTACTGAATTGTAACATAAAAGCTGTCCAGTTTTCAACCAAAAAAAAGTGAAACATACAAAAAAAAAGAAATTACAGCCCATTCACAGAGAAATTAACAGAAACTGTCCTCACAGTAAGCACAGACCACAGAGCTATTCAAGAAATGCTTTAAAAAAACTGATCTATATGCTCCAAAAGCTGGAATAAATCATGAGCAAAGAGTTAAAGGAATCCACAAGAAAACAAATAGCTCAATAGAGAAAACCAATAAAGACATAAAAATTTTCAAGAGGAATGAAATGGTCATTCTAGAGCTGGAAGGCATAACAACTAAAGTAAAAATCGCCAGAAGGTTTAAGGAGAAGAATTACACAAGCAGAATAAAGAATCTGCAAACTTAGAGACTTCCATTGAAATTATCCAGTCTGGGGAGCAAAAGGAAAAAAATAACTAAGTAAAACAAACAGAGCCCAGAGACCTGGAGGATAGTAGCAAGCACACTAACACAGGCACCATGGGAATCCCAGAAGAAAAATAAAAGAATGGCAGAGAAACCATATTTGCAGAAATGATGGCCCAAAACTTCCAAAGATGATGAAAGATACAAGTTCGCAAATCCAAAAAGCTCAAATTCTAAGCAGTATAAACTCAAACAGAGACACAACACACAAAGATACAATATAATCAAACTGTCAAAGACAAAGATGAAGAGAGAATCTGGAAAACAGCGAGAGGCAAATGACTGAAAATGAAGAAAGGATCCTTGGTAAGATTAACAGCCAACTGCTCATCAGAAGCTATGGATTACAGAAGGCAATGGGATGACATATTTAAAGTGCTGGAGGGAAAACCTATCAATCAAGAATTCTATAAGAACTATCCTGTAAAAAAAAAATGAAGAATTTATAATATTATAATATTAACAAAAGCTAAAGGAATCTATCAGCACTAAAGCTGCTCTATGAAAAATGCTACAGAGACTAATTCAGGAGAAAATGAAAGGACACTTAATTAGATAGCACCAAAAGTCAAACAAAGAAAAAAGAAACAAAGGGCTTCAATAAAGATAACCATATAGTTAAGTATAAAAGCCAATACTGGTGAGTTTTTTGTTTACAATTCCCCTTTTTTGCTATATTATTTAAAATAAAATACAAATATACAATTCAGTACAATCTATGTAAATGGGCACAAATACATAAAGATGTAATTTGTGATAAAAATATAAATGGGGGTAGTAGCTACATAGGAGCAGAGTTTTACACATTGTTGAAACCAAGTTGGTACCAATTCAGACTAGACTGTTATAAACTTAAGATGGTAATGATAAATCCCATGGTAGTCACTAAGGAAATATATTCAGATACATATAAAAACATAAATAAGAAGAAAATTAAAATAGTACACTGCAAAAGTTGATTCTTGGGGCACAATAAAACAGATCAATTTCTGAAAAACCCTATCAAAGCAGAAACAGACAAAATATAAAGAAAAGTGAAATAAGAGTATGACAGGTTAAATTATTTTTTGCAGTATCATGTATTCTAACAGCAGAAAACACACTCCTTTCCAGGGCACATGGATAATTTTCCATACTTCTGATTATGAAACAAAAGTTCATAAATTCAAAAGAATAGAAATCATTCAAAGTAGGTTCCCAGATTATAACAGAATTTAACAACAAATCAACAGCAAAAAGTTATCTGGAAATCTGCAAATATTTGGAAACTAAAATACAATAACCAAAGTATCAAAGAAGGCTTGAGGAAAATTTTTAAATATTTTTAACTAAATTAAAATTAACATGAAGTATTAAAATGTGTGAAATGCAGTATGCAGAGTAAAACTGTACTAGAAAATAAGGAGGGGTCAGCACTGTGGCACAGAGGTTTAAAGCCCTGGCTTGAAGTGCCAGCAACCCATATGGGCACTGGTTCTAGTCCCAGCTGCTCCACTTCCAATCAAGCTCTCTGCTATGGCCTGGGAAAGCAGTGGAAGATGGCCCAAGGCCTTAGGTCCCTGCACCTGCAACGGAGACCTGGAAGACACTCCTGGCTCCTGGCTTCGGATCGGCACAGCTCCAGCCATTGTGGCCATCTGGGGAGTGAACCAGTGGATGGAAGACCTCTCTCTCTGTCTCTACCTATCTCTGTAACTCTTTCAAATAAATACAATAGATCTTTTAAAATAAGGAAATTCTAAATTCAATCATCTATGCTTCCACATTAAGAAATAAAAAAGAAGGGCATGGGGTGAGCGTTGTGATGATCAGGTCAGGCCACGGTTTGGGATCCTCATGGCCCCACATCCCATATTAAGCTGCCCTGGATTGAATCCCACCTACACTGCCAATCCAGCCTCCTGCTAATGTCTGAGAGGTAGCAGATACTAGATCAAGTACTTGAGTATCTACCACACACATAAGAGACCCCAATGGCAATTTAGCTCCTGGCTTCAGTCTGGCCCTGGTCTGGCTATTATATCCATTCATGGGATGCAAGATCTCTCTCTCTCTATCTCTCTCTCTCTCTCTCATACACACACACCTCTCCCTCTCCTTCCCTCCCTTCCTCTCTCTCTCTCTATGCCACTTTTTCTTTTACATAAATAAAAATAACTAAATAAAATAAAAACAGCTACTTAAATCCAAAGCAAGATGCAGACAACAGTAAATAGAAAAGCAGAAATAAATAAAATTTAAAAACTGTAAAAGAGAGAAAAGCAATGAAGCCAAGAGCTAGTTCTTTGACAAGCATAATAAAATTTGTAAACGTCCAGCCACACTAACCAAAAAAAAAAAAAAGGAAAGAAAAGAAAAAACACAAACTACAAGAGGAATTAAACAGTGGACACCCAGACACAGTTACTGAAAGGTAGTAAGTGAATACTATTGACAAGTGAGATGAAATGGACCAATGATTTAAAAGAGATAAACTATTAACATCCACTCAAGAGGAAACAAATACCAAATAATCTTGCTTGTTTCTTTTAAATTGAATTCAAAGTTTAAAACACTCAATAAAATAAACTCTAGACTCAGATGATCAGATGATGTCACTGTTGAATTATACCAAACACTTCAAGAAGAAATACTATAAATTATTCACAATAGATTGCAGAAAACAGAAGAGAAAAAACACTTCCCAATTTATTTTATTAGATCAACATTATTCCCACACCAAAATCAAATGGATTATAAGAGAAGAAAAACTGCAGCTGATACAGTCTTGAATACCAACACAAGATTCCTCAACAAAATATTAATAAGTCAATTCCAGGAACAAATAAAAAGGAAATATACCAGAACCAAGTGGAACCTATTCTGAGAGCGCAAGGATATTCAGCATTTGAGAATCAACAATGTGATTCAACACATTAACAGATTAAGGAATAAATCCATACAACCATCTCAAATGATTCAGAAAAAATTCTGACATAATTAGGCATCATAATCAAAACTCTCAGCAAATTAGGAATAGAAGAAAAACTCCCTTAATCTGACAATGGCATCTATGAAAAACCTATAGCCAACAACACATTTGTGTTGTGAAAAATTGAATGCTGAAGCAAAAAGCTAATGGCCATAAAGAAAAGAAACAAATGTCACTACATAGAAGTTTTACATTTCCATTTAATCAAAGACGTCAAGAACAAAATTAAACAACAAAGGACAGAATATATTCACATTTGTAACAAAGGAATAATACCCAGAGTAGATAATGAACTTTAAAAGTAATAAGTGAAAAACAATAGTAAAAATGACAAACAATAAGAAGCAGAAATCCAAATAAATAGAAATGGACATACACATATGAAAAAGGTCAAATTTATTACTAAACAGGGAAATGAATATTAACTTATAGTGATTAGCAACAACTTTAAATGCTAATAACATGTTTTGCTGGCAAGAATGTGGAGAATTGAACAGTCATATATACTCCTAGTATAAACTGATGTATCATTTAGGAAGCATAATTCAACACTTCTCTATGCAAATTAAGAGATACAACTTCCCTCTTATACATACAGACCCCGTACATGGGGTACTACCTCTGGACACTGGACTTCCCTCTTATACATACAGACCCCATACATGGGGTTACTACTTCTGGACACTGGACTTCCCTCTTATACATACAGACCCCATACACGGGGTACTACCTCTGGACACTGTGTCACCTCTGAATAGAACAGGTAATTACACTGTCCCAATTCTAAAGGGAAAAAGTTTAATTCTAGGTAATAATCTATCAAAGCAGAATGTTAAATAAATCAAGAGAGTTCTATGTCTTGATGTACAGTATAATCCTACTTATGCTACAGTACATATATGTGAAAGAATAAAGATCTACAATAATTCACTGTCAACAGTCTATAGCAATTGTCTATTAACATTGGGTCTATAGCAATTGTCTATTAACAATGGTTAACTCTAAAACTGGAGAAGGACCAAAGGGAACAACTCTGAGGGTCTTTCATATTTATTCAATATTCTTCTGAATTGTTTGACTCTTTTCAATGAACACTATGTATCTAGTTTGTTATTTTAAATCAATAAAAGTATTGTAATTAAGATAATTCCTACATACATAAAAATGACTAATTGGAAGATACGATGAAAAAATGAGCAAATAAATGGAATATAAAGCAACCAAAAACATTAAATTGCCAAAGTTAACTGCCACAAGAAATAGTAGGAAATTATAATGAAATAACCCACAAAATTCTACTATGCTATTTTCATGATTTTAGTGAATTGTACTGCATGTACCATGTTTCTGGATGAGAAGTCTTAATATACTAAAGCTGTCAGTTCGCAATGAATGGATCGATAAATACAAGGCAGCTACTATCAAAATCCCAGTGAGTCCGTTTTCAGAAATTTATAAAACAATTTTCAAGTACCTCTGGGAGAATTAAACAAAAATAAGCAAGAGAGTTTTGAAAAATAATAATAATGGGGATGCATTGTACAATTATACAATAAAACACAATATATAGCCATCTTCAGAGTGAGTACAGTGCTGTTCCAAGAAAAAAAAAATCAAGTGAGCAAGACACAGAGCCTGGAAACAACCCTTAGTATTTTAGGAAACATAATCTGTAAAAAAAGTAGCACCAAAATCATGTCATATAGAAGAACAAATGGATAAACGGCACAGAGACAAATAAGAACGAAGCAGGAAACAATCCTCATTTTACAACAGAAGAATCAGAGTTTTGGTTTCTTTAGAAAATTAATTTCAGGTGGTTGTAAGAGTCAAAACATGCAAACAGCACAACACACACACACAGACACACACACACAGAGTGAAAAATACAGAAGACAAAGAGAAATCAGAGGTAAACAGCATCTCATGTGTAAATGAAAGATACCTTACATTTAAAAAGAGCACTGTTTTACTCAAAAAAAGTACGTAAAACAGAAAACATTAGGAGGCACAGAATAAAGTGGAAACAAATCAAGTAATACATGAAGATCTTAAGAACATCGCTAAGAAAATCTATAAATGGGCAAAGGACATGAAGAAACTAATTTACAAATGCAATATATAAATGGTTACTAAATAATAAAAACAGTTAATTGCTCTAATGACAAGGAAATGTGTACAAAAACAAGAATCAATTTCTGGTTTTCATGCATCAAACTGACAAAGTATTTTTTTGAAAATCAGCAAACCAAGGTGACAAGCGGATGGTGACAGGGGATGGTGACAGACACTCGCAATGCTGACAATGGACATTCTGGATGTACCATTGACGTAGTGGAAAAGACCACAAAGAATTTCAAGAACCTCAAAATGTCTATACTCTCTGACCTAGTAATGTCTCTTCACAAAACTGGCAAAGGATCACACATGTTTATCACAGCATTACATGGAAATAAACGAAAAGCCATATTCTCTAACAGGTTAAAATGGAACATGCATGCTCAAGAAACTCTGTCTCCAAACTGGTTCTATTAATGTGGGAAATACATGGAATATTCACTGATAAACATGTTTTCCACATTTTCAGGGAATCCTAGATTGTTCCAGGAATGACCTCCAATGAACCACACCTTTCTGTGTCCATATCCTTTACAATCCTGCCGTGCCTGTCTTCTCACTAAGGGATGGATAGTATTTTCAGATAGTTAAATCTGGACTTGCCTTGCGCCTTGCTTTAAACAACAGAACGCGGTGGAAGTGACTTGCTGCAATTTCCAAAACTAGGCCTTTCAGAGATGCTGTAGATTCTGCTTTTACCACCTTGGTTTGGGGCTCTGAGATCACAGTGTAAGAAAGTTGGTCTGGGTGACCAGAGGAGGAGAGCTGCCCCCAGCAACTGCAGGTAATGCATGCCTGAAACTTTGACCTTCCATCCCAGTTGCATGAATAGCAGACACAAGTCACCGAGAAATTGCCCATCTCACCCTCAGCATCATGAGGAATAATCACCTGATGCTGTTTTAAGCCACTAAGTTTATCACCGATGAACTAGGATATAAAATTTTATTGCAGAATTACTTCAATCATGAAAGTATACACACACACAAACAAAAGAAGGAAATATTAACAGGAAAATAAAGCCTTATTTATAGAATTATTTGAACCATGGAAAATACACACACACACACACACACACACACACACCCCTGTGCAAAAAGAAAGTCAGGGATGTCACTAGGAATGTACTCTCCAGGGAGTAGTATGTGGGTTAATCACCTTTTTTATACTCTATTTACATAGCTTCCTTTTATTCTTAGATGAATATATGTCTAGGGTATTACACTTTAAACATACGCCTGTCTGCCCAGTTACATTGTGTCTCCTTGATGGTAGCAGCTTTGACTTTGAACTGTATCACACAACAGATACAGGTGCCTGATGAATGAATGGACATGGAAAGCCTTAAGCTTGGTACCTCCCCAGATTCAGGATGGAACTACATCTGCCAACCTCCTCATTGTTCCCTGAGTTTCCTTAATTTCCATTGGACCAGACCTGGTGTCTATGAGTCTATGACCACCCACTCAAGTTGCTCTTAGAGCAGGTCTCCCCAACACCCTGTGCTGGCTCAGGTCACAAACAATTCCTGTGGGGTCATCTAGGGACAATGCTGGTTACCCTGCACCACACTCTGGCATGAGACCAGAACTGAAACCTGATTACCAAGGCCTCCTCCATGGCTGGCTCCTGGGTAGGGGCTCCCCTGGGTCCCACCTACTACTAGAATCCATGTTGCTTCCTCACTGCTGACCCCCTTTCAGACCTGCCTCCAGCAGCACACCTGTCCTTGGATAACATCCTTGTGGAACTTGGTTGGGCTCAAACCTTGCACCCAAGTAAGCAGAGGAACCTCCTTCCTCCTCTCCCCGAGCCACACAACGTTACGTGTGCCCATCACCACGCCTCATGCTCAAAGTTCACACAGGGTGATGTTTTAAGCTACAAGAGAACATAAGTAAGCATGAGGCTGGAGGAACTGGGCAGAAAATGCAACCAGTAGAAGCCCTACTACCTGAGTTGAACAAAATAAATACTTTCCAAGGAGTCAGTGAGATACGTGCCATCAGTTGGCACCCTCTGAACACTCACCACCCACTCCCTTCTTATCTTGGGGCACACGCTGCCAATCAAAACAGCACCCACTCCTAATCAGCCTGGACCAGCACAAAATACTTAGTGCAGAATTTACCCAGAAGCACTGGCTAACCCAAACTGTTGTTATTATTTGCAACAAAACACTCCTGACAGCCACAGCTTCTCTCCCAGAACTCATGTAAAAGATGGAACTCATTCGTACATGCAACAGACTCTGAGAGCTTATCGTGGGCTCCGTGGTGACACCGGAGGTACAATGGTGAACACAAGCAGGCATGGCCCTTCCTCCCACATGGCACAGTCTCATGGAGGAGGCGGATCCTAATCAATAACATCACCAATCAACATCCAGTGACCAACAGAGTGAGTGCTCTACACACCAGCTCTCAGTGGCAGGAGCTCCCTGTGGGAGCGACACTCTGGCTCAGGGTGGAAGGATGAGATGCCAGTAGCAGGAACCAGGGGTGGGAGCAGGGCACAGGGGGAAAGGCAGGCCAGTCAGAGGGACCAGGATATGCAAAGGCTCTGAGCCAAAGAGAACTGTGGTCACGTGAGGAAGAGAAAGAGGCCATGTGGCTGAAATGAGGAGAGGGAGAGGGAGGTACACTCACAGAAGAGGTTAAGCAGAGGGGCCGATGCCATGGCTCATTAGGTTAATCCTCAGCCTGCGGCACCGGCATCCCATATGGGCACCAGTTCTAGTCCCACTTGCTCCTCTTCCAGTCCAGCTCTCTGCTGTGGCCTGGGAGGGCAGTGGAGGATGGCCCAAGTGCTTGGTCCCCTGTACCCGCATGGGGGGACCAGGAAGAAGCACCTGGCTCCTGGCTTCGGATCGGTGCAGCACCGTCCTTACCAGCCATTTGGGGAGTGAACCAATGGAAGGAAGACCTTTCTCTCTGTCTCTCTCTCTGTGTGTCTCTCTCTCTCATTGTCTATAATTCTACCTGTTTAAAAAACAATAAAAAGGAAGCAGAAAAGAGATCTCGCAGGGTCTCTGTGGACATGTTAAGAACCCTGGTTATACCATTATCCTAGCAGCAAGGTGGAGGACCGGACACAGGTGGGGGCTTGACATGTTATACTTGGGGCTGCAGCTTTTGAATTTGCTACCTACACTAGGCGAGTTCTTCCTGGCCAGACCACTATCTCAGCCATCCCCACTGCCCAGCAGCTCACCAGTGCCTCGTATGTGCTCAGACTTCTGCAAATGCTGGGCCGACTCAGCCGTCCCGGAGACGCCCAGCCCTGACTGGAAGGCCCACCAGGACAGAGGGCAGCACAGAACACCTGAGGAGGGGGCTGTCAGTCTCCTCTAGCCAGGTGGCTCGCACCTGCCACTCTGCATACTTCTGCCTTTTGCCACCTGTCATCCCTGATGCTTGGGGGTGTGGCCAGTGAGCCTTCCCATCTTCACTCTGGCCAGAGGCCACTCTGGAAGAACGGAGAGCAGACACTAGAGTCCTTAGGTCATCAGGACACAAACTCACTGACCCCAGGAACGTCCCCCACTTGACAAGTCCTCCGCAAGAACATCTGCTTTCTGGAGTCTTCTAGAAGGTCTGGCCCAGCTCCAGAAGGCACAGAAATGTTGTGCAGGCAGGTCTCCCTGGGGAAATCTGTCCTCTCTGTCCTGGCAGAGAGCTATCTGCAGGGTCTCGTGCATCTTGTGAGTATTTTCCAAATTCTCTTCAGCAGAGATAGCATTATTTTTTATCCAGGGTAATCAAATTTCTTCTGTAAAGGCTCAGATTGGGGCTGGCCTTGAGGTGCAGTGGGTTAAGCTGCTACCTGCAACACTGGCATCCTATATGAACACTGGTTTGAGTCTTGGCTGTTGCAGTTCAGATCCAATTCCCTGCTAATGTGCCTGGGGAAGCAGCAAAGATGACCCAAGTGCTTGGGCCCCTGCCACCTACGTGGGAGACCCAGATGGAGTTCCAGGCTCCTGGATTCAGCCTGGCTCAGGTTCCACTGTTGCAGTCATCTGGGAAGTGAACTAGTGCATGGAAGATCAATCAATCAATCAATCAATCTCTCTCTCTCTTTCCCTCCCTCCCTCTCCCTCCCTTCCTCTTTCTCTCTCCTCTCTCCCCCTCTTTCTCTCCCTGTCTCCATAACTCTGCCTTTTGAATAAATACATTAAAAAAGACCCTAATGGTACACATTGTAGACTCTGTGGGCCACACAGTCTCTGTAGCATTGCTCATGTCTGCCTTGGTATGGCAAATGTGAACCAATGGATATGGCTGTATCCCAGTAAAACTTTATTTATAAAAACAGGTGGTGGGCTAGATCACGCTTGTAGTCATGATTTGTCAATCCCTGTTATAATCTCTCTAGTTCTAAGTTTATACGTTCCTCTTCTTTTTACCCACAAACATAAAATCTTCCTACAAGTTATCCCTTAATTCATTTCCTGGGGATGGGGGAAACATATATTCAGTACGTATCAACTGCTGGGGGGAGTAACAGCATAACAGAACCAGTCCATGTTCTCATGGAACTTTGTGTCCAGTGAGGAAGACTCAAGGGAAAGTGTCCATTCTTCTCAACTCTGTATCCTTCCCTCAGCTTCACACCCTAGCCACCAAGTGATTACATGCCCACCACAAAAGCTACTTAAAATTCTGCAAAATACTTCACAAAGCAAAAGTCAATCACACCCATGGGCTGTCCTTTGGTGGCAGGCTTATTAACCTTCCAAGAACTACAGAAGGCTTGTGAAGAATGAACCCCGTCCACCCTCTTGCAGGAGTCTGAGCTCAAAAACAGGAAGACAGATCTGGACCCATCCTCTGGAAGCGGGTGACTGAGGACTTACCCTTGGGAGCTGATAAACCAGGGCCAGAATGTGGGCTCCCCCACTTGTGAGCCACACGAGACCCCAGTCAAGCCACTGTAGCCCCCTGAGTCCTGGTTCCCCCACATGGAGACTGGGAATCATGATTAGATTGCTTCACGCTGTGGGGATCAAACAAGATGATGTTTGGAAAGAATTCAGTACGGAGTGTGGCTTCCAGGAAACAATTAATTGTCAGTGAATTATTACCACCCCGGGCACCAGGGACAGTCCAAGAATCATCTCCAACTCCTCCACAAATGCATTAGCCAAGGTGCCGGGGTGTTCCAACAGCTTACAGAAAATGTCAGGACAGGGGTCACCGCCAAAAAGGGAGACAAGGGATGGAGGAAACACGGCTGAGCTGAGATGTGGCAATCAACAATCTCCATTAGGTGAGGCAGAGAGCAGCCAGGCCAGTCTCCGGTTCACGGCGAAGGGGGTGTGTGTTGGAAGACAGCTCTTCAGCTGCCTGGCTAAGGGCTCAGCTGAGGCACACAGGCAGACATGTGCGACTGACCACAAAATGAAGATCTGAACGGACGTGGAGCGTTTCCACCTGTGTTCTCGGCAGTCTCAGGACATGACAGAGGCATTACCAAAGCCACCTCAGAGCAGGGCCCGTGAACGCCCCACGTCCAACCCTGTTCACCCACAGCCACAGCCAGCCCCCATGGATTAGGATTCAACACTGGGGTTCCGCCTGGCTGTGCATTTGGTGCTAAAAAGAGTATTTTTAAATGATAAGAATAAAAGTGAAAAATCTTGACCAAGATGATCCTTGTTCAAAAATCCTTCCAGAAGGTTCCTTCTGGCTTTCTGATTCTAAGTGTCCAGATGGAGGAATTAGTATTAGGTAACCCAGAACATAAGGCTATCTTCAGGGCGGTTCCATCAAACCCCGGATGTTTCTGGGGCACCAATGTGAGTGTTCAGTCCCAGGCACAAGTCATAATCCCTTCCTAAGTTTTAAAAGAATTCATGTGTGTACAAAAAAAAAAAAAAAAAAAAAAAGCCTGTGTGTAATAGAATGGCCAGATGTAGCACCCACAGAGGCAGCCCGCTAGTTAGTGGAACACAGAATATCTGACCCTTAGCATGACTCAGAGGTTGGTACTTCAAAGGGGCTGTGATACAAGGGCATAAGAATTTCATTATCATTTTCTGGGAAAATTCCAGGGAGACACTGTTGACATTTCTTAAGCTACAAGATTTTTTTCTCTCCAGTAGGGCAATGAGTTACTGAGGCTCCAGCACCTTAAAGTTACCCAGAAAGCAAAGCAGGTGCTGGGGCAAAGACCACTCACTTCTCTCCTTCACAGGGCATGGGAAGGCTGTGCAGGGTGTGATACCCATGCAAGAATTCAGGGCCTGGATGGAACATTAGGAGGAAAATCACATTTACACGACAGGATCTGGAGATGTCACCTCCACGGCTTGGTACAGCCTCGCCCCTTCCTTACGAGCACACCAGCACCATCCCAGCCTGAGCAGGAGGCTCAGACAGGATTTCTATCAAGGACAAAACTCAACATGACCCTCCCAACTGCCAAGGGCATCATGGTACAACCAATAAATACTAGCTGGTAGTCAGACTTCTGTTTAAAAACAAATAAACAAGAAGCATTGGGTTGTTTTCACTTATAAATGGAAAGTACTAGAAGCTCATTCTGTAGTTCAAGTTGTTCTCAATTCCAAGTATGAAGACAAGGCAGGCAGGACACAGGTCATGATGGAACCTTTGCCATAAAGTGGATGCAATTCTTATAAAAATAATTTAAAGTAGAAAAATTACATATCATAAGGCAAAAATGAGGCAATTACCTATGTGCCTTTCTATGTCTAAATATAAAGATAAAAATGTTCTGGCACCACAGCTCCTGTTTGCAAATTGAACAGAAGCATAAGGCGGCAGTCAAACAAGAGGAAATACAAACACAAAAGTACAGTCAGTACCACGTTCACTCATTTTGAAAACACAGTTTGTTTCAGCACGACTGATAGATTAGAGAACAATCTGAGCATCACACACACTTTTGCATTTGCTCATACACAATCTCATTCAACAGAAAACACCAACAAATGCAGAAAGGCACACGCAGCGGAAGTGAGCCATGCAGGACACACACACACACACACACACCCCTACCAGCTGTCTCCATTCACCATGTGTGTCATGGGCCCTTTGCATGCTCACTTCCCCAGGCCCACTTCAGAACATTTTCAAAGTAAAGTGCCACATTCCTTGCAGTTTTCACAGATTTCACAACCACACAGCATGTGTAAAACTGTATACACTTTTTTTTGACTGTGCTACTGACAAAATGTTTGAGTGTTGTATCCCAACACTTCAGAAGTTTTGTGGGCTTTTTGCTGCCTGATTCCGGATGGTACAGGGATTGTTAGGAACACATTACACATTACAGCAGAATTTACTGCTAAATGTCCCTCCACGGGTTATTTAATTCTTAAAGGTTGTACCGTAAGTTGACACAATCCTATGGCAGTATTTACGAAGTTCCATCCTTATCGTTGATCAAGTAATCTAATTCTGGAAAACTTACCCTAATGACATAATTCGACAAGAAAAGAGAAACAAGACGATGCGTTAGGAGATACATGTGGCCCTAACATGTGTTTGTGTGTGTACAGCTTCCAAATTTTACAAAGCCTGTGTAACCAAACAGTACACCACTATAACATACTGTTAAGTTAAAAAGGATATAAAATGCATTCAAACTGGTTAGAAATATAAGCACAGGGGCATGCCTCTGGTCTACCTTTGATAAGTCACAGTTTAGGACCCTTGTGTCTTGTATCATTGTTTCTAGGCTCAACACCAAGCTCTAGCTACCTAATTCCAGAATGCAGACCTGGGAGGTGGTACTGACAGCTCAGTTACCTGGGGGGCTCTCGAGCTCCCAGTTCCCAGCTTCCAACCATTGTAGGCATCTGGGGAGTGAACCAGCAGGTGGGGAAACACTCTCTCTCTCTCTCTCTCTGCCCTTGCCTTTTCAAATATATTTTTCAAAAAAATGAAAACAAAGATCAGGGGACAACATGTTAGCTGTATTTACAAAATAGGACTAGAGGTATGTATATCTTGGAGACTTTTTTAATGTTATAGTACTACATAACCGGGGCCGACGCTGTGGGGCAATAGGTTAATCTTCCACCTAGATACCAGCATCCCATATGGGCACTGGTTCGAGTCCCGGCTGCTCCTCTTTTTATCCAGCTCTCTGCTCTGGCCTGGGAAGGCAGCAGAAGATGGCACAAGTCCTTGGGCCCCTGCACCCGAGTGGGAGACCCAGAAGAGGCTCCTGGCTCCAGATCAGCCCAGCTCCAGCCACTGCGGCCATTTGGGGAGTGAATCAGTGGATGGAAGACCTTTCTCTCTGTCTTTCCCTCTCACTGTCTGTAACTCTCTCTCATATAAAGAAATACAATCTTTTAAAAAAATACTACACACACAGAGCTGTGTTTTAAATTTTTCAAAAAGCTAAGTCACAAAGAGGGGTTTTTTGAATATGCTAATTTTTGGTTTTGCTAAAAATTAGAAGTAGTTCTTCATTGCATCTCATATAGCCAGCACATTATTTATTTTGAGACATGAAGGAAGTAATTTGAAATTTTAGTTTTGTGAATACATATTTTTATAACAGTACAAATCTGAATCCTGAACTACAGCTGGTTATCTTCAGTCTGTCACGAAAACTAATTTGCAGTCCTGCTGCTTGTTGTAAATATGGAAACTGTGGCCCCTTTGCAACACGGAAATGTGCGGAGCAAAAGATGCTAAGAGAAGGTGAAGGTTGTGCAGCGCCACTGGCAGAGGGGACACCACTCACATGCCCGGGGCGGACACTCACAAACGCCAGGTGGGAAGGTTTGCTTCCAGCAGGGCTGTCACAGAGAAAACAATTTGTGGGCACACAGATGGCCGGCAGGAAGTGGGGCATTCTCATACCGGCACAGAAGGAACCACCCAACAGATTCTGCGAAAAGTCCAAAGTCCCTATCCTGACCCATCTGAGTCAGAATCTCAGAGCCAGCCCAGACATGCAGGCGAGCAGACGCTGACAGCTCAGGCGGGGGCTGGAGATGGGCGGGCACACCTGGGAGGGGCAAAGCGGGGAGTATTTTAGGTGCTTAACAGAAAGTGCAGTTTCTATTAACATGTTAAGTTAACAAAGGAGCTGGTTTCACCACGTGGATAAGGTTTCCCCTCTTCTGAAAGCCCCATGTGCAGACGGGAGAGAGACCTCCAGCTCTGGATGCTGATGGACAGCCCTGGCACCTGATCTGAGGTGCGTGCGGAGTCACTCTCAACAAATTCCTCTGTCCCTCTGGGCCTCCCTGTCCTCCTCAGAAGTGTAGAGACCACAAATGGCTGTTCAGAGGTTGCAGTGTTTGACAGAACACACACTGGGCCAGAGAGGGGCTGAGCAAGCACGCACTGGATCAGAACCGTGGCATTCCAGGAGATACTCTGACAATGGGGCTCCCAAACAGGACCCCCTGCCTCGTGTCCCCAGAAAGGTTACCAGGCTCCCACCGATGACATTCAACATGGCGCTGAGGCACAGAGACGCCCCCGGGATCCTGAGTCGTCCATCACCCAGCCCACAGTGGGTGAGACCAAGGAGCTTTCCCTTGGTGGGGAGGGAGGGGGAGAGCAAGTGCTGAGAATCAATCCTTCACACTTGAAAAAAGGAAAAAAAAATCCAAACCACGGCTCACTGTGATTCAACCAAATGCAATTAAATTTATGGAAGTTTTAAAATAGTGTCTAGAAAGTCCCTCAAAAATAACCACTTAATCACCTGAACACTGCATGAAGCCACTGGTCTAACTCATCACTGCCTGGTGTCCTTTGTGTGCCCTTGTGAGCCTCTCCCTGGTTCGGTCGCCAGTGTCATGACAACGCTGGATTCCGGCTCCTCTGCGTGTCAGCTGACCCCTCGTTCCCCTGCTGCCTCAGTACCGGCAGACATGAACGAGGCAAAGATGACCCCATGGCGAGCAGGCACACCTGCATGGGAGAGGGTGGAAGCAGGCAGGAAGGGAAACTGCGGTCCTGAGCAGGGTGCTTGCAAGGAAACTGCAATGCCCCCAGATACCTGCCTCCCTTCTCCTAATCTATGTAGGGTGTCTGGCTGGCTCTCAGTTCTCTCCATTTTATATTCATCAAGCGTCGCAAAGCTCAGTAACATGCAACCTAAAAAAAGGGTCCCAGCCTCTTTGGTAGCAAATGTGGACTCTCTGCCAATACCAGAAGGAACGAGAGGAGAGTCGCACACATAGCAGAAGCCAACTGCATGTCAGGCCCAGGGTGTGGCTTCCTCAGCAGACTGCTGAGCTGTAGACCAGAGCTTCCCCATGATCCCCACAAGTCCAACTTACTTGTGCAAGACAGTCTCTTCAGACACAATGAGTTCCTGAGGGTATGAGCTATGATCTACTGAGCTATGTGGCTTCTCCCATGTCTCCTGCTGTTCGTACGGCTCCATGAAGTGCCTAGCACACTGTAGTCTTTTCATAATTTCTAGGTAGACAGATGGGTAGCTGGATGAACCTTGGAGACAAGCTATGGGGGGCTGCGGGTACAGTACAACAGGGGAGAAGTCAGAACTCATCCAGATGACTCAATCAGATTGCCATGGACAACTTCCAAAGGATTGCTAGCATTTTTTAAATTAAACCAAATAGTCATTTACATACACAGTAGCCACAGTCATGGGTTACTGTTCTGGATATTCCATTTGGATATTGAAGTTCAACCTAGAGATCAAAAGATCCCTCTGAAACTTTGATGAGCTTTGATCAGAGATTCCACAGTCATCTGGAATAACCATGACCTTGACATAAGTGTCTCCATCAGAGTAGGGTTGGGTAGGGATATCTCACAAGGATGGCCCTAATGATCCTTCATTTCCTTAAGATGCAACCCTGACTCTCCTCTCAGACCCTCCCAGGAGTCTATGTCCTCTCCCCTGAACCTGGACGGACATCGACTCCCGACCACAAGGTTTGTTGGAATGACTCCATGTGACTCCGTGGCTATCTGTGAGAGTGACAGTCATGTCCTCTGTGCTCTCAATGTGCATCCCTAGAACTGGGCAGCCATGCTGTGGGGAAGTCCAACCAAACAAGCCCACAGAGAGACCATATGTAGATGTTCCGGCTGACGGAACAGCTCGGGTCCCAGCCAAGAGCCGGCATCAGCACCAGGTGAACCAGTAGATACGGTCCCAGATTACTCCAGCCCTCAGCCTTCCAGTCACCCCAGCAGAGGCCCCAGACCCCGAGGAACAGACACAAGCCAATCCAACATCCTCTGTCTGAATTCCTGACTCAAAGAATTCAGGAGCATTAAAATATTTTTATACTACTACTAATATATGGGTGGCTCGTTTGGCAGCAATATTAATAGGAACACTGTAACTGAACCACTGTCCCAAAACCAGACCACTTAGCTTGAACCTTTAAAATTCTTTTTTTTTTTTTTTTTTTTTTTTTTTTGACAGGCAGAGTGGACAGTGAGAAAGGTCTTCCTTTTGCCGTTGGTTCACCCTCCGATGGCTGCCACGGCTGGCGCGCTGCGGCCGGCGCACCGCGCAGATCTGAAGGCAGGAGCCAGGTGCTTCTCCTGGTCTCCCATGGGGTGCAGGGCCCAAGCACTGGGGCCATCCTCCACTGCACTCCCTGGCCACAGCAGAGAGCTGGCCTGGAAGAGGGGCAACCGGGACAGAATCCGGCACCCCGACCGGGACTAGAACCCGGTGTGCTGGCGCCACTAGGTGGAGGATTAACCTATTGAGCCGCGGCGCCGACCAGCTTGAACCTTGACAATGAGTCTCTATCCTTTAGCCCCTAAAGTGCAGGGAGGCATTTTCCTCTCATACCCTTAAGAGATTTTTCAGGTCTGACTACCTAACACCAGCAAAATAAATCAAGAGGCTGTAGCCCACCTGGCTTGTTACCCACCATTAATACACCTCTTCGTGTATCTCATGTTTTACGTCAGATTTCCCTAGATCTGCCATGAGGACCGGACAATTCAGTAAAGTCAGCTATCCCATTCCTGATCCCAGCTTTCTCTGATTCCCCAACAGTCGAGATTTATAAAACCCCAACATACCTCACAGAGATGCCAACCTGGGAACTCTGACAAGAAATACCATCTCTGCAATCCACACTCAATCTAGCTAATGCCAAGGCTCACCTGAGGCTGCTGGATGAAAGCTAAATTGGTTCAAAAATAAGCCTGCATCACATTTGATCAAAAAGCTCCATTTTTAGAGATCAAATAAAAGATCAAGCATTTACAAAGCCCCTTTAGTGGACAGGCAGATTTCACAGAGCAGGATCAATGAGATGTTTCAATCCATTCCAGCAAGTGGGAGATAGCCAGAGCCCCAGACCATTCGCAGAGCCCAAGAAGTCACTCAGGGTCAGAGACAGAAGCAGCAAATAGAAGCATCTGTAGACAGCGAAGGGGCAGTTAAGGTGATGCAAGTGAATGGACAAGTCTTACCTGTCTCAATGGTACAGCAATCTGGTGGGACTCCAAGTCACAATCCAATCATAGCCAGCAATGGCCTGGGGCTGTGAAGGACCAGAGCCACCAGCAGCCCCGCCTAAGCCAACTATCCAAGTGCAGTGGTTACCCTGATAACCCCAAGATCCTCTCATATCCAAGACTTGCCATTTTACCTCCTGAACTCCCTGCCAAGACATTTATGGACATTTATGGTTTTCCCTGGGTATAAGCCTAACGCAGGCTCTCAGCTCACAGAGCAGCCTCCAAAGGGCAATCCACGCATCCCCCCGGCCTTCCTCACTCCCTTCTCACACGTCTACTGAAAATATTATTGTGTCCTCACTCCTTCTCCTGCTTAAAATTCTTCAATGGCTCCTTACTGCTCAAAAAAGAAACAGAAAATTTCTCAAAATATGGTTTAGAAGGCCCTGCACAGCTTGGCATCTACCGATTTACTTCCTGCCCTTTACTCTCCCATCTCCTCTTCATTCTCTGCCCTCTACCCACTTTCTGGAATCATCCACATCCCCAGTCCTTCAATGGTCCTGTGCCCTGGAGGGTTCTTTCATCCCGCATTCTTCTACCTATTTAATTAACTCCTGCCCATGCCTCAGATGGAGTAAGTGGATTCTGAGCTGGACTTCATATTCTAGATCTGTAAATACCTTGTTAGACCCTGGTGCAGAAGTCTAATCATCTCTATTTCTTAGTTCTTCATGGCCATGATAGTAATAACTGCTTCTCCATGAGGATGAAGAGTTCACATATGTAAACAGGTATAACTAATCAAAGAAGGCCTAGCACATATAAAGCACTCAGTAACTGTTAGCTCCTTATTCGTATCTCAGTTCAAATGTCACCTAATCAGTTAGAAGATGCTTTCGTGACTCCTCACACTCAGGTTTCCTTGTCAAGTGTTTTTCATCAAAGTACTTACTGTGTCATAATTATATACCCCTTCACGGGACTACCTGATTGTATGGGCCTCACCCACAGTCACAACAGCACAGTACATGCTTGGTTTTGCCCACAGTGTATTTCATTACTTACTAGGACTCCTAACACAATGGATGGATGAATGATTGGATGGATGGGTGGATGGGTGGGTGAGTGGATCAATGAATAGATGGATGGGTGGGTGGGTGGATCAATGAATAGATGGATGGGTGGATAACTGGATGGACTGATGGATAGATAGGTGGATGTATGGACAATTGCATGGGTGGGTGGGTGGGTAGATGGACGGATGCACAAACAGATGGATTGATGGGTAGATAGATAGATGAAGATGGACCACAGCTGACACAGTGTGCAATCTCATCCAACAATGGGTCCAACAGTTTTACCTTCAGGAGCTAGGCAGAATCCTGGGTTGCCTTGCATTTCTTCTATAATGATCTCCGATCTAACCAGTTCTCCTTCCCATCTCACTATTTTTGACAGGCTCCATCTTACAAAAAGATAGCATTACAGCAACAAGAGGCTTGATTTCCAGATGGCAATGAAGTACCCTCCAAAGTCAAGACACTGAACACAAAGGCAGGTGGGTAGAGACAGAGACAACCTGAGTGACAGCAATCAGGAGTCCCCAGCCCTGCTTCTGTTGGGCTGACATTCATGATGCCTGCCTAAGTGGAACAGTGGACAGATGAGGTACGCACCCTGGAGAGTTAGCCAGGATATATGCAAGACATTGAAGAAATGATAATGAAGTGATTAAATAATTTCAAATATACAAAGCACACACAGGGCATGAAAATAAACACTGGAGTAGCTTCATCGTACACTAGAAATTCCCTGGCATGCTCATATATGACAGGTTCCCAGAAAAGTTTTCTCATGAGGTTTAGGCAAAAGAGGGACATTTTGAGCAGGCCTGATTCTAATAGGTTTCTTCACTTCTAAAGCCAAGTGTGTTATGCGGCACACTCAACACGCAATTGCTGTCTGCTTCCTGGTGGATGTTTTCCAAAGCACTGTTACTAACCCAAAAGGTGTTATTATCCCCACTCTAAAGATGTAGCAACTGAGGCTGAGAGTGGTTAGATGAGATTCCTAAGGTCACATGATCCAGGATCAAAATCCAAGACTGTCTTCAAGCCCAGGCCACACACAGAGTGAGAAGTGGGTTTTGTTTTGTCTTGACACAAAACTGATGGACTAATTTAAAACAAAACATTATTGTTCAACATTCATTGTCAAGACAATCTGCAGGCTGTGGGCTAAAAGGCTAAGCCTCCACCTATAGTGCCCGCAGCCCAAATGGGCACCAATGCGTGTCTCAGCTGCTTCTCACTGATCCAACACTCTGCTGTGGCCTGGGAAGGCAGCAGATGACCCAAGTGCTTGGGCCCCTGCATACATGTAGGAGACTCAGAAAAAGCTCCTGGCACCTGGCTTCAGATACGCCTGGCTCTGGCCATTGCAGCCATGTGGGTAATGAACCAGCAGATGGAAGACCTCTCTATGTCTCTCCCTCTCTCTGTCTATAACTCTACCTTTCAAATAAAAACTCTGTAAAAAAAAAAAAAAAAGACAATCTGCAAATGAAACATACGACTTAATTAAAGATGGATGGCAAACTTCTGCATACTAGTTAAAATGGTACTACATTCAAGTCCCTGGGTTCAATCCCTGGCTCTGGCTCCTGACTCCAGCTTCCTGCCAATGCAGAGCCTTAGAGGCAACAATGATGGCTTGAGTAGTTGGGTTCTTTTCACCCACATGGGAAACCTGGATTGCGTCCCCAACTCCAAACTTTGCCCCAAACCAGCTCTGATTACTGGTTCTCCCTCTCCCTCCCATCAATCAATAAATAAAATCAATCGATATTATTTTAGAAAACTGAACTTTAGTGTCATGGTCACTACAACACCATGTACCTTATGTGCAAAATCCTAATTAATTCTCACAACAACACACAGAAGGTGAGGGTAGGACCATCATATCTGACTTGCATATATGAGCTTTGAGAGCAGAAAAAGCTTGCCTGTGGGCCAATAACTGAACCCAAGTCCACCCCCTCTGGTGCCTAAGATCTGTATCACTTGATCATATTAGAACAGAGCTGACTGCCCCTAGACATGACAGGCTGAGATGGTGGCTAGGCTCAGAAACTAGAATTAGCTACTATGGAAAAAGAATGCAGTGGAAAGAGTGAGAAGAAGCCCATTCTGGCAAGTGCAACTGAAACTCTAACTTTGAGTTAGATGGTAGGTGGTGTCCCAACAGACTCATGCGTCACAGGACGAAGAACCTAGAACAGGCCAGAGGGCAACCCCAGGCAAGCCTGCCCAGGTAAGAGGGTTCCAGCAACCTCACTTTGTTGGAGACAGAGCCCCAGTACCTACAAAAAGTACTGACAAGAGCAAGGGAAGGCCTGGGGCCCAGCGCAACAAGGAAGCAAGGACTTAGGGTCAGGGAGTAGTCAAGAATCCCGAGAACAGAACCAAGGAAGCAGAGAGAATTACTGGCAATGAGACCAAAGTTGTCAGAACGAGGGCATGAGTTCTGGACTGGGTTATTTTAAGACTTCTGGGATCTGGGCAGGGGAATCCTGAGATTCCCAAGGGATGCTCCATCACCAAGTTCTGATTGAACTGAGTAGGCCCTGGAGATGGAGCATTGAGCAAGACAGAGCTCCTGCCCACTGTGAGCGCAACGTCCAGGGTAATGCTTCTCAAACTGGAGTCCGGGGACCCCCTGGAGCACCTGTGAAACTGCAGGTTCCTGGGATCCCCCCCAGATCTGCTCAAAGAGGGTAGCAGCAAGAGTCTGGGACTTGACCGAGTCCTCCAATTTCTGAAGCCTTAGTTTCCCCATTTGTAAACGGGCCTAGGAACAAGGCTGGCTCATGAGTGGCTGCATTAAAAGGAGTGTACTCAATACAGAGTACTGTAGAGGCCTGGCTCATCACGATTTTCACTTCTGTAATTCTGTGCATCCTCATCAAGGAATAGCCCTTTATTTAAAAGGAGTCTTCCTGTTCACAAGACCCCTGGTCATTTGAATGCACTAAATTTTGAGAATCATTGTGATGTTTTTAGCTCTGCAAGTAGCTCCCACTTTTTCAATATGGGGATTAGGTGGCAACTCAAAATCATCCAGAACTTGAAGCTAATCACACACCAGAAAAATCATTCACCCTGACCAAGGGGGAATCACACCAGGGATGCAGGGATGGTCTAACATAACATATACAAATCAACAAATTTCATATATCACATCAACAAAGTAAAGGGTAAAAATCACATGATCACTTTAGATACAGAAAAAGCATTCAGTGAAAGTCAATGCCCATTCAGGGTAAAAACTTTGAATAAAGTAGGTACAGAAGTACCTCAACATAAGAAAGGCTGCGTGAAATAACACAACATCGTACTGAATGTTGAAAAGCTGAAAGCATTTCCTCTAAGATCTGAAACCCGGAGAAGATGTCCACTCTCATCACTCTTACTCAATACAGTATTAGAAATTTTATCCAGAGCCATTGGGTAAGATAAAGAAAGAAAAGACATACAAATAGCAAACGAAGAAGCCAAACTATACCTATTTGCAGGTAACATGATTCTAAATAGAGAGAAACCAAAAGACTCCACGAGGAGACTATCAGAAATAATTCAGTAAAGCTTCAGGACACAAAAGCAACACCATCAGTAGCATCTGTATACTCCAACACAGAACTCACTGAAAAAGAAATCCTAAGAGCTGTCCCATTTCTGATAGCTGCCAAAAAGATAAAACACCTCTGATTAATCAAGGTAGTGAAAGCCATTTAGAATGAAAATTACATAACATTTTTGAAAGATATTGATCAGGACACAAAAACAGAAAGACTTTCCATATTAATGAATTGGAACAAATAATATTGTTAAAATATCCATATTACTGAAAGTATTTTACAGATTTAATGTAATTCCTACCAAAATACCAATGACATTTTTCACAGAACTACAATAAACAATCCTAAAATCCATAAAGAAACATAAAAGACCCTGAATAGCCAAAGCAATTTTGAACAATAAGAACAATGCAGGAGGCATCATAAAACCAGACTTCAAGTCATACTATAGAACTATTGTAACCAAAACAGCACGATGCTGGCATAAAAATAGACACACAGACAAATGGAACAGAACTGAAATCCCAGGAATAAATCCACTCATCTATCAGCAGCTTATCTTTGAAAAAGAAGCTAAAAATGTAGCCCAGAGAAGAGACAATCTCTTCAATAAATGGTACTGGTAAGACTGAAACAAGACCTTGACCAGTCACCCTACACAAAAATCAGCTCAAAGTGGATCAAAGACCTAAATTTAAGATCTGACACTGTGAAACTATTAGGGAAAACACTTCAAGAGGCTGGCACAGGAAGCAGCTTTCCGGATAAGGCTCTGATAGGGATCCAGGGACCCCTGGAAAGAAAAAAAAAAAAGACACAGTAGAGAAAAATCCATGACACAACTCTCTAAGAGCCTTGAGGGAGGGGAGACAGGATTTGGGGAAAACATACAACGTAATCTTCAGACTTAGTTGAGTCTGCGGAACATACCTGACTGAGAACTCTGTACAAAACAGCCTACTACAATGTCAGTTCCCTGATTGGTTCGCATAGCATGTCTCATTAGCATATACATTTAGTTCCCTGATTGGTTGTTATTCTGGCCTCCTGATTGTTTGTTATTCCTGCCTTCTGACTGGTTGTTATTCTGCCCCTCCTCTTGATTGGTTAAATCTGTACTCACTTTTTAGAAATGGGCCAATCAGAGAGACTCACTTTGTGTAAAAAAGAGCCAGCACTGGCAAGCTTCTTGGGCAACTCCTCCCTTAGAGCCCCACTCGGGGCTGCTGCGGCAGCGGGTTTCTAGCTCTCAGTAAATCTTGCTGGGCTCACTGTCCCGGTCCCCATGGAAATTCTTCTTCAACTTGAGACAGAACTGAAAACCTCATCGTCCTATAACCCCAAAACCCATGGACTCAGAAGCCTTTTCACACCAAAAGGAAGGATTAACAGAGTGAAGAGACAACTAACAGAATGGGAGAAAAGATTTGCAAAATATTATCTGACAAAGGATTAATATCCAGGATATATAAGGAACTCACAAAACTCAACAACAAAATAATAACCAATCTAATTTAAAAATGGGCAAAGGACCTGAACAGACATTTCTCATAAGAAATACAAATGACCAACAAATACATGACACAACGTGCAACATCATCAACAATCAGGGAAATACAAATCAAAACCACAATGACGTGTCATCTCACTCCAGTTAGAATGGCTGCTTTCAAAAAGACACAAAAAATTAACAAATGTTAGCACGGATGTGGAGAACAGGCAGCCTACACACTGCTGGTGGGAATGTCAATCAGTACAGGCTTTACAGAGAAAAGTATGGAGGTTCCTCAGAAAGCCGGATCTACCACACGGCCCAGCGATCCATTTCTGGGTACATCAGGAAATGAAATCAGCATATGAAAAAGATACCCGTACTCCTATACTCACTGCAGGATTATTCACAGTAGCCAAGATACAGAGTCACCCTTGGTATCCATCAATGGATGAACGATAAACAAAATGTGGTATGTGTACATAGTGAATATTATTATTCTGTCATAATAAAGAATGACGTCCTAACATTTGCAGCAAATAGATGGAACTAGATATCGTTACGTTAAGTGATACAAGCCAGACGTTTGCTCTCATAGGTGGAAGTTTAAAACAATAATATGGTCCAGTGGGTAAGGTTGCCGCCCACGGTGCTGGCATCCCGTATGGGTGCTGGTTGGAGTTCCAGCTGCTCCTCTTCTGATCCAGCACTCTGCTATGGCCTGGGAAAGCAGTGGAAAATGGGCTAAGCACGTGGCCCCCTACAACCTCGTGGGAGACCCAGAAGAAACACCTGGCTCCAGACTTCAGATCATCCCAGCTCTGGTCATTGGGGAGTGAACCAGCAGTCAGGTCTGTCTCTGCCTTTCTCTCTAAGTATGCCTTTCAAATAAATAAATCTTTTAAAAAATAACAACAACAATACACACACACACGCTAGTCAAATTTAAAATCCTAGCAGCTGAGAATGGTAGGTGGAGGAGGAGGGGGAGTTTGCATGATGGATACTAAAACACAGCAGGGTGAGCCTACCAGGTTGTGTTTGCAGCACACCGAGGTGACCATGGCTCATGATGAGGAGTAATATGCTGTATAAAGAACAGGAAGAGTGGAGCTCCAAACACAAAGAAAAAATAAGGGAATGAAAGGCCAGCTGGCTGCGACAGTCTGCTGAAGCTATGTCTGTGCACTGACAAGCTATATTGTACTCCTTCAAAATGTATAAGTATTGTAAGTTAATCTAAAATTTAAAAAATACTGCATTGAATTTAGAAACAAAGATTAAAATTTTACTTCTGCACTCCAAATTCTCTGTGCACCTTCCAGTATTAATTAAAGTGGTTGAATGATAAAACAGTACAACACCTTAATTTTACTTTTAAAAACTGTTTGTACCTTGGGCTACCTGGGGTAAAACAGGTCACCTGGTACCCAATTCTGAACCTGTGTGTGTTGCCCTCTCTCCTGGGAACCCAGACATAGTGACAGGAAACAAGGAGGCTGTCCCCTGTGGGCTTCATGGTGTGCAGTCATGAGAACAGGAAGCACCTTGCTCAGAGCGGTGTCTGTCTGTGCCGAGATGATGACAACAGCATCAGCCCAGGGGAAACGGAGACGCTGCCGAGGCCTGGCTTGTCACATGCTACTGCGCCCCGGCCTTCCCCTGAGACCACTGCACCCAAGTCCCACTAACTCACGAAGGCTCTCAGAAGCACCACCACCCTGTAGCTGGGCCATTTTCTAACCCTGTTCCTTCTCCTAAGGCTGTAAAGTGACAAACCTTTAATGAGGGAGTAAAGAAAATGTAGGTAGATGCCGGTGGGTGGAGGACAAAGGGAAGGAACAGGAGCCTTCTCCCACGCCCTGGACTGCCACATCCACGCAGACCAAGGATATTACAGTCTGCTCGCTCAGGCCCTCCATGGACATGCCTGGAACCCGTCCTGGATGCCAGAATACTGGCAGAACACCATGGAAGCCAGGAGACCAAAGCAAGGCATTGGGTCTGCACATGCAGATGCGATGCTGGGCCCTGCCTATGAAGAGTCACTTTAAGTGCCTGGTGACAGCACAGAGCAAAAGCAGCCCAGGAACACAAATGCCCCCGTGAACTCTGTGATCTGTTCATTTCATCCCAACAGGAAACGTTATTCCCTGAGGGCACAGAACTGTGTTCTCTGCCGACAGCTCTGCACAGCTAAAGGTGTACTGCTCAGGTGTAGCTGCCCCTCCTCCCCTTCAGTGTGGCTCCAAAAAGAGCTGCTCTTCCGGGAAAAGACGTCCCTGCTTTCCCCACTGGGAGTCAAGACGCATTTTCCTCCTGGGCCAATGTACAAATAAGGACAGGCTGCTGCAAAGCCATCTGACCACGGCTGCCATTCAGGGGCGTTAGCAATTGAAGAGCGAGCCCTGTGGGCTGAGCCGGGAACCCAGCTACCACTTGCAATGCTATTTCTAGTTTCAAAATAAACTCTACGAGCCCAGCTGCTTCAGAAATGGAGCATGTGTGGTCGCTGAAAGACTCTCATACAGCCACGAACGAGTGACTTCTCTTAAACCCGCGAACAGGCTAAAATAGGCAAAGTGTCACTACGAGGAAGTGCTGCAGGTAGAAAACAGGTGCCCACCCCGAGCAGATCCTACACACAGTGAACACATCTCCACCAGGACCCCAGAGAGGGTCACCCCCTCCAGGCAGTCAGGGCTACCATCTCAGTGCCCTCAGTGTCTGGCTGAAACGAGGAGCATACAACAGGTCACAGGGCGACTAAGACGCGCTGGCGCAGCAAGAGCCCCGAGAAGGCCATCGTGGCCACGGGTGGCTGTGCGCCATGCGCCACACCACACCAAACACTTCCCTTCTGGTAGCTTACTCCACCCCACAGCAGTCCCCTGAGGTGTCATTCCCATGGGACAGGTGAGACGACTGAAGGGTCTGCCCCAAATCGTGAAGGTCACAGAGCCCAGGGCCTGATTGAAAAACATCGACTGATCCACACGTCTGGGCTGCAAACGGCATCCTATGAGGGAGTCTGGCAATTGCTATCCACTTGGCGACATGGGGATAGCAACTGTCCTGAATGCTCCTTGGGAGCTGACATCTTCCCTGTCCACTGGCGTTAAACACAGTCCAGGCATCCTTTGCCAAGCAGAGCCTCTGGTGACCGCCTCCTTCGGAACAGGTTCATCATCCACCATATTCCACAGATCCTAAAGGCACACAATTTTCCACTTTATCACCTCTGTCATCGGGACAGCAGCCCGGCTCCTCGCTCCTTTGCCAGGACGGAAGCTGAGCAGCGGCCACGGGGAAGCTTTAGCTCCCGCACATCCTCCCTCACAACTCCTCCACCCTGTCCTGGCAGCACCTGGTTCCCACAATCCCCAGGCCCTGTCCGCCTCGCCCCTGATCCACTGGAGCTGAGTCTAGGAGCCTCCAGGGCTGCAAACGCAAGGCTGTGCCCCAGGCAGAGCAAGGGAGTAAGGTGCCGCAACAGGGTTCTGTTGCCTGTCGGCTGAGACACAGTTCCCAGGAGAGAAGGCGTGTCTGGGGCTCTCAGGAGCCCGGAAATGTCTGCCAGGGCCCCATCAACAAACAGAAATAAGACTCCCTGGTGATAAGGGGCAGTGAGTTATCTGCCTTTACTGCAACGGTGCTCTCAGTCCTGGCTGTACCAGGATCACCTGGGAGTTGTTTTTTCATAGTGATTAAAGAGATACATAAGGAAGGAAACGAGTAAATGAATGAAACCAATGTGCAAACCTCAAGTCAGTGGTGTCACTGGCCTGGTGCATGAGAAAGTTCCCAGGGGCTTCTAATCTTTCCTAATCTGTTTTAGAGACATACAGAAAACAACAGCATCTTAGAATCAAAGATGCCTTAGAATCCAGAACACCAAACACAGTGCTGAGTCCTGAAAATTCACCCAGGGCCTCGTCCTGATCGCCACGTACTCCCAGACCCGGTGTGATGAGACACCTTGCCACAGTCATCGCTGGCGATCGAACAGGAGCACAGCCTCCAGTTTTATCAGGCCCATTTACCTGATGGGTAAACTCAGGCTCAAAGACATCAAACTTGCTCGAGACTAAAGAGGGAATAATTATCAGAGACCAAAAGCTTATTCCCTTTCCAGGACAGTCATCTGACTCTCCAATCTATCACGTTCCTCCTAGGTATGAGAATGGCAGCTGGAATTCAAGGATGGATAAAAGCAGAATCCGTGCACTCTTGAGATTCTTTAATCCGCCCAGGAAGCAGACTGGTGCCTCCGCCTCCTCCTCGATACACAGTCACCCTGAGCCCCCAGCTGCAAAGGGCTGGGGGAGTCCTCCAAAGAGAAGAGTCAGGACGTGGCCCTTGGAAGGTGAGAAGGATCTCCCCCAGCAGAGCAGGAGGAGTGGCAGGCAGAGTGTGACAGAGGCACAGCAGGGCAGGGGCCAGCTTGCAGCAAAAGCACCTTGCGTCTCCCATCCACACCCTGTTAAGTCACATCACTGTCTCCAACACCTGCTCCCACAAACCATTTGCTTCCGAGAGCAGTTAAGTGGGTGAGTGAGGTCCAGGAATTCCTGGAGAGGAAAAGTAGCCTGGAGACGCCGTCTGAAGCCTTCTTCCCCCAGGAGGCCATGCTGACTGACGCAAGGCCCTATATCAGACAGCTCTGCCCAAAAGGGCTGTATCAACCAATCCCTGACCTGGCATCAAGTCCAGCTTCAGCCTTGTAGAGCCGAGGAACTGGACAGAACAATGGATTTTCAGTTGGCCTGCTTTCTGGCTGCATCTGAGGCTGAGACAGGACACTCCCAAGTAAGAACCATCACTCAAACTGTCTCTGAACCCCAGGTCCCCAAACTCAAACATTCCAAGGGTCAGCCTTACCCAGGGGCCACCGCAGCCCAGGTACTGTGACTCATCCAGCAGGGCCAGCCTCCCAGGCACCTGGGCCTTATCTCATTGAGACACAGATCCTATGGGTTCCTTAGGATAGGTCAGTACACCAGGTGAGCAGGTTGTCCCCGGCCCACCAGCTATCGTAGGGAATCAAGTTTCGCTAATGACACAGCCAGGCCCATCTGTTTATCAGCCATGTATGGCCACTTCCACTTCTCAGCACCAGCGGCAAAGACTGAGTGGCCTGTAGAGCTTAAAATATTTGTTCTCCAGACCTTTAAAGAAAGTCTGCCTACGCTTGCCTAAGAAGAGGGAAAGGAGGAGGAGGAAGGCGAAGATGATGGGGAGAAACCCTAGACAAAGCATTTTTGCCTTGGTTTTCTGCACCATTAGGGTTCTCTCTCTCCAATAACGTATCTCACACGTTATCACTTCAGTCAAGATAAAGATCAGAGTTCCTTGGTTCTCAGAAGACCCTCAATGCACCCTCACACACATAACATGCATGACCCCCACATGGCGTGGCATGAAATATATCTGCCTTGCATGCAGTAAAGTATTGTACTGGGAAGCTTTCACGTCACACACACATGCATCCGCACCTATTTGTGAACAGGGCCCATGATGCAGAGTACTTTCCTCTGGGCAGGTCACAGTGACGTGAGAGGCAAAGCCACAACACTCTAACTCTGAGTTAGATCTCAGGTCTCTCCACTTCTCTGCATCACCTGCGCTGCAGTCTCCCATGGGATCTTCCTGCTTCCTGTCTTGGGCCTTACAGTCTTCATACAGTGGACAGATGATCCTTTAGCAAACTCTGCAGGACTCTGCCCCCAACCCTTCAGTGGCTGCCCACAGCACTAACGACAAAATCCCGGCTTCTTATCCCAGGCTATCGATTTGGTGTGGTCTGGAACCTGCCCACCTTCCCTGTCCTGTATCAAACTCCAGCACGGCTGCCTTCTCTCAGCTCCTGGGTCACGGTCAGTGCTTTTCCACTGCAGACCCCTTGTGGGTATTGCTGCTTAGCTGGAACACTCCCAATTCCCATGTGCCTGCTCCCTACACACACACACACACACACACACACACAAACACACACACACACACGCAGCTCTGCGACACCAACTCCCATTCATTTTCTAAGTCTAGTTGATCAGGCGTATCTTCTCTGAGAAGGTAAGACAAACTCAGGGACTCCTATATCGGAGAGCTCTTTTCCGCCCCCTAACAACAGCCCAAGTGTGACAAGCAATGTGTGTGGCTCCTGGTGACTGCTTCCTGGTACCCTGGAGCACCTTGCAGCAGGCTGTGCCCATTCACCACGGTGGCCCCTCACCCCCACCCCCAGCCCACAGTGAGACTCAAGAAGCATCCATTGAATGAATGAGCTTCTAAATCTCATCCTACAACCGACCAATCTCAGCTCACACACTTCAAATTCTCATTTTCATGTGTAAGAACTGTCCCGGGGGCCTGGTGCTGTGGTGCAGTAAGTTAATCCTCCACCTGCGGTGCCAGCATCCCATATGGGTGCCGGTTCTAGTTCCGGCTGCCCCTCTTCCCATCTAGCTCTCTGCTGTGGCCTGGGAAAGCAGTAGAAGATGGCCCAAGTCCTTGGGCCCCTGCACTCACGTGGGAGACCCGCAAGAAGCTCTTGGCTCCTGGCTTCAGATCGGCGCAGCTCTGGCTGTTGCAGCCATTTGGGGAGTGAACCAGTGGATAGAAGACCTTTCTCTGTCTCTCCCTCTCACTGTCTGTAACTCTACCTCTCAAATAAATAAATAAAATCTTAAAAAAAAAAAAAAAAGAACTGTACGCAGGCACTGAGACCGGACCTAGATGGGGAAGTTCCAGCATCCCACAGAAATCCTAGCAAACAGGGTGTCTGACTGACCTAAGAAATCTCAGCCCGGACAGAACTGAAAAACACCTGCTGAAATCCAGGTCGCTCCAGGGAGCAGCGTGCTTTAGTGACAAGCACTCCTCTGCTACTCAGGAAGAGCAGAATCCGAATTCTGACCTGGCTGAGCAAATCGCCGTGGTTTTCAAATCCTTGCTAGTACAAATGCGCTCGGTGCCACTCAGCTACAAGTTCCTAAGGCACTGGGTCAGGAATCTTTCGTCTTTAGAAACGGGATGAAATGAGTCACTCATCTGCTCTTAAAAGGGCCAACGATTAAATGTCCCTTAGAATTCATCTGAGCTTCTTCCATTAGGTATGGCTTAGTCACAAAAACAGCAGTGACACCTATTTCAAGTTCAAAAATGATTCACCAACTAAAAAAAAAAAATGGCATGCTTAGATGAAGTAAGATGTGCCTTGGGTTCACAATGTTGAAGCCAGGTGATGGGTTCACCCCATCTTTGTACCTATTTGAAATTTTCCACTTAATTATTGAAAAATGCTTGATGAGAACTTAGTCAAATCAATACTCATCCATATTTTCTTTCTAAAAAATTTTCTTTTAAAAGCAGCAATGAAATGAAGGAGTATATAAAAACAGATAGTATTTTAGTGCGATAAATAATTGTATGATCCTATTCTAACTCTTCACCAAAATAATATTAGAATATGAATGAGGTCCTCATTACCATGTATGTTAAAGGTGAAGTTCTATTTACAGCAAGTTTCAAATAACTAAGAACACGATCCCAAGAACAGACGTTGGCATTCAATATATATGAAGAGATTTCAGTAAGTTGGCAGAAAATGGAATTCAAAGTGGGGGAGGAGCAGGCATTTACCTAGCGAGGGTTAAGATACCCACATCCCACACAGGAGAGGACCTGAATTTGCTACCCAGCTCCAGCTCCTGACTCTAACTTCCTGCTAACGTAGACCTGATGGGCAGCACCCACTCAGAATGGGTATCTCTCCATGTGGGGCTGCCCACACTTACACATGAAGGTATATTCACTCTCTCTTTTAAATAAACCCTGTGCACTGTATATATGCCTCTGCTTTGAATTCTTATCTCTCGGGGACAAGAACTTGGAATAAAAAGTCAGGTACTTATGCCCATAACTGTGGAGGGACCAGCTCCACAAGCAAAGCTGAGCTGTCAAAGGAGCCCGAAATAAAGCACGCGTGTGCAGCACTCGATCCTGCCTTCCTCCTTGACCAGGCCTGAAATCCCTGGAACCCGCTACTCCAAGGAGTGGAAAAAGGACATTAGGGAAGATTCGATGCTGTTCAAATGAAGTGTAGGATTTAGTTAACAAAAAGTCACCACTATGAAATCTGTACTTCAAGTGTATTACAGTAAACTCAGAAGTTAACAATAGGGAAAACTGGGTGAGGTATATATGGCAATCCTCTGTACCACCTTTGCAACTTGTCTGTTGCAAATCCAGCACTATTCTAAAATGAGAGCCTATTTAAGTGGAAAGAATGAGTACCATTCCGGTAAAGCTGTGCAAGGAAATCAGAGGATACTCCGCTCGCCCCCATCCCCCTGACAAAATTTAACTGGTAAAAATTGTAAAAGAAAAATATATACCTAAGCCTATGACAACTGTCCTAAATGCACACAGCAAATGGAGGAACATTTCCAGAAAAATACTTACTAAATATCAGTGATCATTGTGACAGGCTGTGGCATTTGATGCGTGACCTGCCCCATTTCTCAGCCCAGCTCTGAGTTACAAGTCTTTACTCCATGTGGTGCAGCCAAGAAAAGGGACTAGAGATTCCCTCTCCCCTCAGCTCCCAGTCTAGAGATTCAGTTACCCTCTAGGGGGTGGGTGAGGGGGCGGGCCCTGGAGTCTCTGATCCTTCCCCCTGCAGCTTCTGTTACATAAGTTTGGGAACACGTGAGACCAAAGGGTCTCCAACCCATATCCCATTTGGACGACAAAGGCATCATAGGAGACCAGTCAGGGGCACAGAACACTGGAGCTTCAGGCACCCCCTCACCCAGATTGTAGGGTGGAGCTGGCATTCACAGAGGGCCAAGCTGGGAAGAACCAGGGCCACCACCCTTTCCCTGGTGCCCGTGCGTATAGCAAACCTGCATCCTAGATGCTGAGCCTCCGTTCCTGCCCCAAGTCTCAGCACCGTGATGCACAGGTTTTGCCCAAAGAGACAAAAACCAAAAGGACTGGTAAGAAGAGAATTGGGCCTCTTGGAACCTGAACAGGGTACAGAAACGATCAAGCTTAAGGACATTGTTGAAAACAGAGGAGACCCTGATGGCTAAGCAGTTGAGGGGGGACTAGTAGCTCCATGAAACTAGCAGCAACAATGAAACCACAAGCCCTGACACGTTCAACTGAGAGAACCAAGAGGACAATCAGGGAGGGCGCTCCTGGGATCATTCTCATCCCGGGGAATCCTGAAACCTGGGCACCCACTCAGGAGCAATCAGAGCTGGGAGGGAGCAGCCTGGAAGCACTTCCCACGTGGATCCGTCAGCAGAGGGTGAGGGCAGGATGCTTCAAGATGACAGCACAACCTCTGACCAAACACTCGCTGAACAACAGCCTACGATAGCCCCAGTTTCTAAGGCACATGAAAATCCAGTGGTAAAGCAAGAAAATGTAACCGCTTACAGCGATTTCAACCAATACATGTCTTAAGCTGAGCCAAGAGAAATACCCAGAAATCCAGGTGAAAACAAGGGAGAAAAGCTGAGTGGGATATCTGAAGCTGCACACTGAAGGGCAAATAAGAATTTACAGAATTCATTCAGTCTACTCATTAAACATATCAAACAAAACAAGTCCTGGATGGAGACAGAGGGGTAAAATCCGCATCCAGAGTTGCCACAATATATTATTTGAAATGCCCATTTTTCAATCAAAACCTATAACACATGCAAAGAAATATGGAAGCATGATAAATACCTAGGAGTAAAAAAGCATACAAGACTACTATTTTTGAAGGGCTCAGATGTAGAATTAAAGGAAAGTATTATGAATATAAAATACAAAAGATATCAACAAGGAGGCAGAATTTTTTAATGAAATGGCAATCTTGGAGTTGAAAAGTACAATAACCAAAATAAAAAATCACTTGCAGGGCATAGCAACAGATTCAACAGATTTGAATTGGTAGAAGAAAGAATCAGTGAACTTGAAGGTAAGTCAACAGAAATTATGCAATCTCAAGAACAGAGAAAAAAGAATGAAAAAAAAAAAACGAACTGAGCTTTACAAAAACATAAGGCACCATGAAGCACATCAACATACACATCCTGGAAGTACCAGGACAGGAGAGAAAGAAAGAGGAAAATAGTAAAAGAAATAATGGTGGAGTAAATCTCAAATTTGAAGAAAAACACTAGTTCACACATCCAAAAAATTCCAAGTACAATAAATGCAAACATGTCTAACATGTCCAAAGGAAGACAAACCATGGTCAAATCTTGAAAAGCAAAGATAGAGAGAATCTTTATAACAAAGCAAATCATCACGTACAAGGGCACTATGTCAACATTTATGGCTGATCTGTCATCAGAAATCAAGTGCTGAAAGAAAAAAAAAAGTCATCCAGAACCTGACGCTTTGCAAAAATAACTTCTAGGAGCCAGCAATGGGGCACAGCAGGTTAAGCCGCTGCCTATGACACCAGCGCCCCATACTGGAGTGCCAGTTATTGTCCCAGCTGCTCCTTCCTAATGCACATGGAAAAGCAGCAGAGATGGTTAAATGCTCGGCCCCTCCCACCTAAATGGAGACCTCGATGGAGTTCCAGGCTCCCAGCTTCAGTCTGGCCCAGCCCTGACTGTTTCGGCCATTTGGGGACTGAACCTGTCTATGAAAGATCTCTTGTGCGCTCTCTTGCTCTCTCTCACTCTGCCTTTCAAATACATAAAATACAAATCTAAAAAATACTTCTATTAAAGACAAAGTTGGACAAATATATTCTAAGGAGATTTTTCACTTTTTAAAAAATATTCAACTAATACCAAAAAAAAGTAGAAAAGGAACAATGTACAGATAGGACAAATAGAAAACCAACATTAAGATGACAGAATTAGTAAATTGATTACTGATGCCATAAACAAGAGTGTCAATTTGTTAAATCAACAACAGAAGTCACTGTGCACTTACTCCTCATGTAGGATCTTTGCCCTTAGTGTGCTGTACATTGAGATTTAATGCTATAACCAGTACTCAAACAGTATTTTTCAGTTTATGTTTCTGTGTGGGAGCAAACTGTTGAAATCTTTACTTAATGTATGCTAAACTGATCTTCTGTATATAAAGAGAAACGAAAATGAATCTTGATGCGAATGGAAGGGGAGAGGGAGTGGGAAAGGGGAGTGTTGCGGGTGGGAGGGACGTTATGAGGGGGAAGCCATTGTAATCCATATTCTGTACTTTGGAAATTTATATTCATTAAATAAAAGTTTAAAAAAAAAGATGACAGAATTAAGCCTCGTCACATCAAAAAATAAATAAATAAATATAAATAGTCTAACTACCTGAATATAAAACTGTCAAACTGGATTAAAAGGCAAAAGCCAATCATATGTTGGTTGAACAGGAAACAGTTTAAATATAGAGCTAAAACTCGGTCAAATATAACACAACAGGAAAAGACAGGTCATGCTAACATCAAGCAAAAGAAAGCTGTAGTGATCATTTCAATATCAGAAAAAGTAGATGTCACACCAAGGTATATTACCAAAGAATATGAAGGTCATTTCATAATGATAGAAAAAAAGAGTCAGGGCCAGTGCTGTGGGGTGATGGGTAAAGCCGCTGGTTTGGGTCCGGGCTTGTCCACTTCTGATCCAGCTCCGGGCTAATGCACCTGGGAAAGCAGCATAAGATGGCTCAAGTGCTGGGCCCCTGCACCCATGTGGGAGATCTGGAAGAAGCTCCTGGCTGCAAGCTTCAGACAGGCCCAGCCCCAGTCATTGCAACCATTTGGGGACTGATCCAGTGGATGGAGGATCTCTCTCTCTCTCTCTCTCTCTCTCTATCTGTGTAAATCTGCTGTTCAAGTAAATAAAAAGAGTCAATTCATTATAAGAACATAAACTTAACATTTATGTCCCAACAGAACTTCAGAACACAAAATGTAAAAACTGATAGAAGTGGAAGCAAACAGATCCATAATTCTTGTCAAAAAGCTTAAATATACCTCTCTTATGAATTATAAGGAGCAACATGATATTAATATAAAAATGAAAAAATAGAGCAATGGAATATAGTCCATAAATATAAAAGTACTTCAAAAAGTTAAGATATGTTTATTATAGCACAAAAAACTTTTGAAAACCCTACATATTCACAGACCCACACACAACCTGACAACTGATTTTTGACAAAGGAGCAAAAGCGACTGAGTAGAGAAAGCAGGTTTTTTTCAACAACTGGTACTGTAACAATTGGATACCCATATACAAAACAAAAAAAGAACTCCAGGCCATACTTCACATCATATACTGAAATTATCTCAAGATGTATCACAGATTTAAATATAACACTGACAACTATAAAAGTTTTAGGAGAAAATACAGGAGGAAAACATGTGACCAAGTCAAGATTTCTTAGATAAGACACCAAAACCAGACTCCACAAAAGAAAAAAATCATAAATTGGATTTCATCAAATTTAAAATTTGTTTTGATTGACATTAAACGAACACAAGTCCCTGACTGACAGAAAGTATTTTCAAACATACATCTGATGAAAAGACTTGTATCTAAAATAAAGAGCTCATAACACTCAAAAAACCCTAACTTTTTTAAGTGAGAAAAGAATTTGAACAGAAACTTCTCCAAAGGCGATACACAGATGGCGAAGTAGCACATTCTTATATCTTCATTGATCATTAAGAAATGCTAATTAAAACCACAATAAGATATCAGTGTATCTCTATAAAAATGTCCAAAATGAATAACACTGATCATATCAAATATTAAATGTGAAAAAACTGGAACTCTCACACATTACTGGTAGGAATGTGAAACTGTACCACCAATTAGTTTGCCAGGTTCTTAAATCTTAAACACGTATTGACTGCACACTCCCTCCATTCCACGCATGTACATCTGCTCAGAAGAAATGAAAGCATACATCCTTACAAGTACTGTGCAAGAAACAGCCCATATGTCCATCAAGAAGTGAATAGATAAATAAATTATTGTATATGTAGGCAACAGGACACTGCTTGGCAATAAAAAGGAATGAATTACCGATTAAGAGGAGAACATGGATGAATTTCAAAATAATTATACTGAGAGAGTACAGATTATATGACTGCATTTATACAAAATTATGGAAATGCAAGCTAATCTGCAGTGGTCCAAAACAGATCAGGGTTAACGGGAGTAGGAGGAAGTGGAAAGCTAGGAAGGACCACCAGGAGGTAACAGAAACATCTGAAAGTAATGGGTAAGTCCATGAGACGGAGAGGATGCTTCACAAATATACATATGTCAAGCCATCAAGTTTCATATTTTAAATATGCACAATTTACTGCATGTATAAATACCTCATTAAAGCTGTTCAATTATATCCTCAAGAGATAAGATATAGATGATTCACATGCAAAATAAGAATAGAATGCAATAAAAAAGGAATATCCGCAGAAGATAAAGTTGTTAAAAATTAAAAACATAAGAGCAAAAATAAAAGGATTAGGAAATAAAGTACATTAAATCTTCAAAAATATAAGATAATGTCACAATAAGAAGGGGAATAGGAGAGAAATTTAGAGGAAGAAGAAATTCAGCGTCTTAACAACTAAAGTCTAAGAGGTGAGAACAAAAAAACTAAAAGAGAAGAAACGGACAAAACAACTCTGGAAAATTTCTACAACAAAGAATGTAAGTTTTAATAGATTCAAAGAACCCTCCAAGCACCCCATAAAATGACCCAAACCAGGCCCAATCCAAGACATATTCCTGCAAAAACCCAGAACTGGATTCCAAAGGTGAGAACCTGAAATCTTCCAGACAAGAAAACAGTTTTCTAGCCTAAGGGTCAGAACTAGAATAGCTTCAGGTTTATCAACAGCAACACTGAATACTAAGGGCAACAGAGCAAAATTTTGAAAATCTTAGTTAAAATGATGCTCAACCTAGAATTCCATAGTTAGTCAAATCATTGACTGAGTTGGAGACTGGAACAAAGGCATTTTTAGAAATGTAAAATCTCAACCACTATGAGGAGTCACCTCATCCCGGCCAGAATGGCTTTCACACAGATATCAACAAACAACAAAAGCTGGCAAGGATGTGGGGGAAAAGGTACCCTAATCCATTGTTGGTGGAAATGTAAACTGGTACAGCCACTGTGGAAGACTGTATGGAGATAACCTCAGAAATCTGAATATAGACCTACCATATGATCCAGCCATCCAACCCCTGCAAATTTACCCAAGGAAAATGAAATGAGCATATGAAAGAGTTATCTGTACCTCCATGTTTACTGCAGCTCAACTCACAATAGCTTAGATATGGAATCAACCCAAAAGTCCATCAGCTGAAGGCTGGATAAAGAATTATGGTATATATACACCATGGAATACTACACAGTGGTTAAAAAAAAAAGAAATCCTATCATTTGCAACAAAATGGATCAAACTGGAAACATCACACTTAGTAAGATAAGCCAGTCCCAAAAGGACAAATACCGTATGTTCTCCCTGATGTCTGATAATGAAGAGAGCATCTAAAGGGAAATCTACAGAAGGAAAATTAATACTTCGAGATGCGATGACTTTGAACAGCCCTTTTCTCAACTGCTAAGGAACAGGTTTTTTTCATACAATTTGTTGAACTCTTTACTTAGTATAGAGTTAATCATATGTGTATAGAGTTAACTGATAATAGATCTTAGCAAAAAATAATAGGAATAGGAGAGGGAGGAGGAAGAGGGGTGGAAGAGTGGCTAGGAGGGTGGGTACGATGGGAAAAATCACTATATTCCTAAAGTTGTACTTATGAAATGCATGAAGTTTGTATTCTTTAAATAAAAGGTTTCTGGGGGAAAAAATAAAATAATTAAATAAATCTTAAAAAAAAAAAAAAGAAAGCAATGTAAAATCCCAAAAAGTTAACTCCTCATCTTACCATTTTCAAAAATCTACATGAGAAAGTGCTCAACCATAACAAGGGTATAAATTAAGGGGGAAAAAATGGAACCCAGTGTGTAAGAGATGCAACAGATTAAAAAAGCAGGAAATCCACAAGCTGATACTGAAAGGGACCCAGGGAGATTAGATCTTGAGAAGAATCAGTTCAGACTGGAACAGACTTAATGCTTGTCTGGCCAAGGACAGTGCAAGGTCCTGTATTTACAGCCACTTTTCTCTCCAAAATAAATAAATAGATAGGCATAATGCAAATCACGAGAGGCATCATCTCTACTGATCAGATCCATCATGATGACAATCTATACAAGGGATATTGGAATGATGAGAACAAATAGTACTGTATTTCACGGATGCTAAGACCACATTTTCTCACATCTCAACATCTCTGAAATCAGGGGTTATCATTTTTTTAACTGGCTGCACTCGGAGCCTCTTACCACTAACCACATCTTATCCTTGGTGAAGCACGGTAAGGCCCCCAACAGGAGAAGTTACACTCAAGCCTGGGATCCCCTTTTAATCAGCATTTTAGCGAGAGTTTTCTCATCTCCATAGGCTGCAACATGGCGAAGGGGACACACTTTTCAAAGAAGAGAAAGAGCCCTCTCTCCACACCTAAGCCTGAATCTGTCCTGAATACCTTCAGGGGAACACTCAAGGCACTGCTAGTTAGCCACAGTCACGCCTGGAAGACTAAGGGAAACCTGGTCCCCATCTGCCCTTCTGCTCCTCTTGAATTCTGTACTGTGGGCGGGTTTTACCTCTAAAAAGGCAAAACATTCAAAATACCTGAGTACAAATACTGAGAAAGAAGCCTAACATTTTGAGATCTGAAGATGACTTTGAAGACAGCAGTAAAAGGACTTCCCTTACTCCATTTTTCCTCAAAAAAAAAAAAAAAAAAAAAAAACTAAACTAACATTTCCTAAGGTTCATATGCTTTCTCTGGCTTGATTATAGTCCTCCTTGAACAAAAGTCAAGTTGGAAATGCAACACACACACACACACACACACACACACACACACAAATATTTCCATTGCACTGTCTGCCTTGGAGACTCATGGCCTACTCAGTATTTCAAAAGATGTGGTGTGACCATTGAACAAACCTGCTCAGTGAGACACAAATGAAATGGTGAACATTGTAGGAACAACCAGCAGACGCTCTGCCTCCTGATAATGTCCTTCCCACAACCATTCCTACTCCACAACCGATGTCTCTTGTGGGAGGGGTCAGAGTTTAGGAGTATAGGGTTAGGAGTAGATTAAGGAAGCTAGATGCATAAAATCAATTGTCTTTAACAACAACAACAACAAAAGCTTCTAATCTGTAAGGCACATTTTTGAAGTTATCTTGAGAAGCTCACATGGGCCACAGCCGCAGCCTGGCTGGATAGTGGGCAGGGGAATGGCTGGAACCATTTTCTGTACCCACTGGAAGCACTGGGAATGGCTCCATAATGGCCTTCCCTCTTTCAGCATTCTAAAAATGCTGGACATTTTCCAAGGCTCCCGAGACGGGTTTACGGCAGCTTCCTTAGGTATTTGTGTCCCATCTTTGTGTCCAGTAGGAAGTAGCCATTTCTTTTTTTTTTTTTTTAAGATTTTACTTAGTTATTTCACAGGTAAAGTTACAGACAGTGAAGGAAGAGACAGAGAGAAAGTCTTCCCTCCACTGGTTCACACCCCAAATGGCAACAACGACCAGAGCTGGGCTGAGCCAAAGCCAGGAGCCGGGAGCTTCTTCTGGGTCTCCCACGCGGGTGCAGGGGCCCAAGCACTTGGGCCATCTTCTACTGCTTTCCCAGGCTATAGCAGAGAGCTGGATTGGAACAGGAGGAGCCGGGACTAGAACCAGTGCCCATATAGGATGCCAGTGCTGCAGGTGGAAGATTAACCTACTGCACCACAGCGCTGGCCCTGAAGTGGCCATCTCTAAGCCTCCATCACTCTGGGAACATCACCACTATGCCAAATGAACCAATGCCTATCGGAGCAAGAGGAATGGAGTATTTTGGAAGTGCTTTTTTTCTAGTCTTCTCTCCACAAACTCAGTAAGGCAACTGCCACCCCAAAGAACCTACCCTTAAGTCCTCTGAAGATAAAGTAATGCAGTAGTGTCCACTGTCCAGAATTTTAGAAGCTCTCCTATCCGATCACACCATGATTACTTTTTTTTAAAGAATTTATTTATTTGAGAGGCAGAATTATAGACAGTGAGAGGGACAGAGAAAAATGTCTTCCATCCTCTGGTTCACTCCCCAAATGGCCGCAACAGCTGGAGCTGAGCCAATCCGAAGCCAGGAGCCAGGAGTTTCTTCCAAGTCTCCCATGCAGGTGCGAGGGCCCAAGTGCTGAGCCATCTTCCACTGTTTTCCCAGGCCAAAGCAGAGAGCTGGATCGGAAGAGGAGCAGCCGGGACTAGAACCGGTGCCCATATGGGATGCTGGCGCCGCAGGCGGAGGATCATGGCAAGGACTCCTGCCCCTTTCCTCCAGTCCTGTCTCCAGTCAGAAGTCAGGACAAGCTTTCTGACACATAACTCTTACTGTCTTATCCTTAAAACTCCACAGCTCCTCCCCAGTGGGATTAGGTCCATCCCAGATAGAAGGGCAAAGTTTCCCAGAAACTGATCCAAAGAGGAGGCTGGCTTTGCTAGGTAACAAACCAGTCACATTCAACAAAGTTAATCCCAAACCCTCACACTTCACTTAGACACCTGGGTGGACATTCCACAGCAGCTGCCTTCTGATAGACTATGGTAGGAAACGCCACGAGCCAAGCTCGGTAGGTCCACCCCGTTACCTTGAACTTGGCCAGAGTGAAAGTCTTGCTGGACCTACTGGATGGAGGAGGGCAGGTGGCACCGTGCGAAGAACTTTCAGGTTAGAACCGTGGTAGTCAAGCTACCTACAGTGGAACACTGGAGTCACAATCACTCTCGTGCCTGTTCCGCCAAGTTTCAGAGGAGCACTGGACGTGGGCGTGGGGGTGGGAGAGCCAAGATGCACCGTGTGAAGGAAGAGAATGCTAGAGGCAGGTGTCCCGAGGGTGAAGACGGAGTTGGGAACCAGACACCCGGAGCATCTGTCACAGGAGGACGCTGAGGTAGAAAACAACTGGACGGAAACTCGGGAAGAGGAAGTGGGTACGGATGACAGGTAGGAGGGAGCCCTGCTCCCGGGGAGACGAGCCCCCATCGTGTGAAAGGCATTGTGCTGGGCCCTGAAGGTACAAAGACGCCCACTGAGGCTTGCAAAGCACTCCAGGAAACAGAGGCAAGGCCACAGCAACTCCCACCTTGAGTGGGCTCCCAGAGTTGCCACCTGGTGCTGCTGTTTCTTCTAACTGAAGCTGGGGACTCAGGATGGCTCTGCCACCACTGTGTGTCCTGACCACGGACAAACGCTGGGCCTGCTGGTGCCCCACCATTCAACGGCTTCCCAGAGACCCCTCCACACCAGCTTCCCCGTTCCCTGCACCAGTGCCACAAAGGGCACCCCTGCCTCACGCCACCACTAAACTCCTATGTCTCAGCTGGCTCAGTCCTCTTCTTGACCCTTGGTTCTTCCAGCCACGCCACTCACTCACTTGCCATAGAACTCTTCCAGGGAACAGCAGAAAGAGAGACCCCAGTGAAGTAGAGGGTCTGAGGTGCCACAAAAGCAAGGAACTTGGCAGCCGGGAATACAGACAGGCTCAAGGTACTGCACTTGCAAATCAACCACAGGAAATTTATATTGCTTGTACTACACGTACTAATATATGTCTCACATTATACTGTAATAAATTATATACTTAATAGTAATTCTGAGAAAAATAAACACAGTCTGAGTCACCTCCTTACAGGGAGTTCAGGTCTCCCCCACTCACACATCAGTGTCCCCATCTGTAAAATGGGGTTAATAACGACCACCTCATTGTCAGAGTGAATGAAGTCACTCATCCAAAAGTCCTCAGCTCCATGCAGGGCACAGACAGGCACTCACCCAATGGGAGTGATGTTGACCATCCCCATGAGTGACACAATAAGGCCTCAGTAACCTGGCTGGGGAGAGGCAAGGGGTTCTCATGGGCAGCACGGACCCCCAGGGGACCACCACAGGGGTCAGGTCTGACACAGCATGTGGAATTTCCGCACGGTGACATCTGTTTCCCAGGGCCCTCGTGGAAACACAGCCCGCCCTGGCCATCCGCCCAGTGTCCCACAAAAAGAAACGCAAGCAAGTCAGGGAGCCCTGATCAGCTCACTTTAAGTCCACACATTTGTCCCCCACTCCCACTAGCCTCCAACACAGCCTGTGCCCAAGCTAGGCCAGAGCGGGGACCTCGCAGTCAGGGAGACCTGGGTCTGTACTTCCCAGCTCGGAGGCCTTGAGCAGGTCACCAGCCAGGTTACATTCTACTTGAGTCTTCTCTGACCTTTGGATTAAGAGTCACCTGCCCAGCCTGCCCTTCGGGATGAAAATCAGCGACCTTGAGCCTGTGGAATCCCCAGCTGTCAGAGCTGGCCACAGGCCACGGCAGCATGTGCAGACTTCCCTCTTGTGGGCTAGCTGTCCATCAGCTCCTAAACCTGACTGCACAGGGCGGCGCAGCCCCGCCATCAGTGCACTGACGATTCAGCCCGGGTCAGAGCCCTTTAATGAACACACTCTCATTGGTGTGTTCTCATTTCTAACGGAAAAACACGGCACACCACTGTCATACTCGGAATATTAACACAAATGACACTCAGTGTGCAGCCCTGCCCCACACACGAGCAGTCCACAAGTTAAGTGCAAACTTTTTACATTACTGATTTATAACTGACTGCATCCTTATTGGGTGCACTCCAACAGTGGGCAACAGAGGAGCACAGCTGAATCCCCGTCTCGGCAGATGAAAAAGAAATGGGACAGACACAGCCAGTACACATGACCGTGTCAACAAGGTGTCGGGGACAGCAGGACAGCAACGTGGAAGGACACTGGGACTCTGGACTCAGACTCCTGGCTTCAGAAAGCAACTCTAGGCCTCAAAAGGAAATCCACCTGCCTTAATTTGGATGAACTTGAAAATGTGATTCTAATTGAAAGACACAAGACACAAAGCCTACACATTGTGCAATTCCACTGATTTAAAAGCCCAGAAGATCACTATGTAGAGACAGGAGGAAGACAAGAGGTTGCTTCAGGCCGAGGTGGGGATGCAGGAATTGGGAAGTAGGGGAAGATCCCTGAGGGGTGCAGGGTTTCTTTCTCAGGTGACAAAAGTGTTCTGAATTAACATGGTGAAGGTTGCACACGTCTAAGAACACACCCAAGGCCACTGACTTGTATCCTGACGGGGTGGGGCGGGTGTGGAGGCAAAATATATGGTAAGTCAGTTATAACTCAATACAGCTTGTTATATATTTTATTCTTTTAAGATTTATTTACTTATTTGAAAGTTAGAACTACAGATTGAGAGGAAGAGACAGACTGTCCATCCTCTGGTTCACTCCCCAAATGGCTGCAATGGGCAAGGCTAGGCTAGGCTGAAGCCAGGAGCCAGGAGCTTCTTCCAGGTCTCCCACGTGGATGCACTTGGACCATCTTCTGCAGCTTTCCCAGGTACATGAGCAGGGAGCTGGATCAGAAGTGGATCAGCCGGGACTCAAACTGGTGCCCATATGGGATGCTGGTGCAGCAGATGGTAGCTTAACCCCCTGTGCCACAGCACCAGCCCTAATTACATATTTTTAAAAAGCCAACTTTGAACAAATTACTTAACTCCTGCAAGCTGCGGTTTCTTCGTCAATAAAAGGGAGACAACAACAGTGGCAAATTTAAAAGTATTGTGAAATCCAGAGGGGTGACTTACTACACAGTATAAGCTGTTCTGGCCTCTGCTGTTATCATACATAAAAGCCCGAGGGATTGCTCACAACAGCCCAAAACTGGCACTGACTCAGTTTTCTATCAAAGGGTGAATGAGTAAACAAAATGCAGTATAAGCATGTCATGGAATATCATTCAGCCACAAAAAGGAAGAAAATTCCGACACAACAACACAGCTGACCTTTGAGGACATTAAGATGAAGGAAGCCAGTCACACAAACACTGCACAGTCCCACTTATGTGAAGCAACTGCAGTGGCCAAGTTCTCAGAGATGGAGAGTACAGCGGTGACTGCCAGGGGAGTAAGTGCTGACCGGGCACAGGGACCCAGTTCCACAAGACGACAAGAGCGCTGTGGATGGAGGAAGCTCGCAATGTCCATGCCCCTGCCTGCACACTTAAACCTGGCTAAGCTGGCGAAGTTCATGTGATACGCATTTTACCATTATTTAAAGAGATGCAGGGAGATGCAAGAGTTGGGGGGAGGATTATTCCAGGAAGGATGGGGAAACCTGGAGGTGGTCTCAGAGGAGAGAAATCAGAGAGAAGCCCCTGCAGTGCAGACCCTGGGGGGCTCAGGACCAGCAGTCCCAGGACACTGCCCAGCCACCAACGAGCTCCCGAGGCCGCCTTCCATAACTGCGCTGGCTTCATCACGCTCTGCCATCCTCAACGCCACCCACACCGGCCCCCAGGAAAAGCAGCGCCAGCTGAGAGCTCGGGGGTGGAGGGTGGGAGCCCGAGTGACTCACAGGAGCGGTGCCTTCAGGCAGGGAGAGCACTGCCTCACTCCCTGCCAGCCAGGAATCTCCCCAGGCACAGGAGCCCCGCCTAGGACCTCCTGTCCACACAGCTCCACGACCCACTCACTGGGAATGCCGAGCTGGACCATCCCAACAGAGCAGCCCCAGTCTGCCGAGCCTGGAGCTCCATCAGCTCAACACTGCGGCCAAAAGACGTGGGAGTGACGCCACGGTTCCTTTGTGTTCTGGGGTGTTCCCCGTGTGGCCGTGGAGGGCAGCGGGCGCAGGGAGCAGTGAGGGGGTGCTGAGGACAAATCACAGAAGGCAGGAGAGCCGCACATCGGGTCTCTGACTCAGAGGAAAGACAGACTGCGTGAGTTAGGACTGGCATCCGTTGGGACAAGGCAGTGGGTGCAGTGTCTGTCGTTAGCCTGGGCAGAGAGCAGTGGAACCCATGTGTCCAGGAAGAGGCAGCCAAAACCAAAGCTGAGCTGTGCCACAGGGGTCCCCAGTCGCTCCCCAGCATGTAGCCCCCCCCCGCCCCAATGGAGACAGGCTCTCACACTTCACCTTTCACTTCTAGGGTGCTGACAGCTGTGGAGTGGGCACACAAACAGCCAGACATACGGACAGACGTTACGCATCAGAGAAGCACCTCGTGCCTCGTGGCTATGACCAGTGCACGATCTGAGCTCTGCTGTGCATAAAATTTCAACATCAACAGTTCTGGCTTAATAAAACATAATTCAGGAAAAAGGGGTGAGCACCAGGCCCAATGGGTACGGTGGTGATTAAGACACCCATGTCCCCCATCAGAGTGCCTGGGTTCAATTCCCAGCTCCAGCTCCCAGTGCCAACTTCCCACCAACGCAGACCCCAGGACAGGCAGGAGGGAGGCTCAGATACCTTGATTCCTGCCAGCCCTGTAGGAGACCAGGACTGACTTGCCAGTTCCCAGCCTCAGGCTGGCCTAGCCCCAGCCACTGTGGGCATTCGGAAAATGAACCTGCAGATGAAAGATCTCTCTCTGTCTCTCTCTGTCTCTCTCTCTCTCTCTCTCTCTCTCTCTCTCTGTGTGTGTGTGTATCTGTCTCTCTTCCTTGTGAATAAATAATTATTTTTTAAAAAAATTCTGGCCTGATCTCTAAAACCAACATTTTGATATTATTTTAGAACTAGCCAATGTAATATGGCAGGAAACAAAAATAAAAGGTAATCCACACAAAGAATCTAAAAATATACTATTTGCATATATAATCACATATCTTAACAGTCCAGGAGAATAAAAATGAAAGAACTTAGAAAATAATAAGAAAATTCAGGAAGATCTAGTCAACAATCAGCAATAATCAGTTAGAAAATACAGTAGAAAATATCCTATTTGTAGGGCCACAAAAATATAAAATGTCTGGCCATAAACAAGAGATATGCAGGATTAAATGAAGAAATCCACAAAATTTAACTGTGATACATTTTAAAAAATGGTTTCACTAAATGGAGACACTTCTATATTTGTAGATAAATAGCTTCATTACTATAAACATGTTAATTTTCTCAAAATTAACTTTAAACTTACAGCAATTTCAATCAAAATCCCATCTGGATTTTTTTTAAACTTGACAAATTTATTTTAAGTAAAAAATAAACAGGAATAGCTTAGAAATTCTTCAAACAAAATATTCAAGAGTTGCACTATCATTTATTAAAAGATAACTACCCGCTTCCAATCCAGCTCTCTGCTATGGCCTGGGAAAGCAGTGGAGGATGGCCCAAGTGCTTGGGCCCCTGCACCTGTGTGGGAGACCTGGCAGAGGCTCCTGACTCCTGGCTTTGGATCAGTTCAGCTCTGTCCAGTACAGCCATTTGGGGAGTGAACCAGCAGATGGAAGACCTCTCTCTCTCTCTCTCTCTGGCTCTACCTCTATCTGTAACTCTCTCAAATAAATAAATAAATCTTCAAAAACTATAAATAAAATATAAAGCTACAATAAAGTACTAACTGGTCTTAGCACAAAAAAATGGAATTGCATAAAATGTCCATAAACACACATATGTATACATTACTATATACATAATTTGTATTACATATATGTTAGCATTTTGCATATAATTAAAATGGTATTTTTATATTCTAGATTAAGTAAAGTGAGTTTGTTAACTAAAGGAAAATTGAAATGCCCTCCTCATATTATCAAACACAAATCCTGTTTAGTTCAAGAATTAAATGAAAAATAAGTAAATGCATACACATGTGATTTAGAAATAAAGATCATTCTACACTTACAGAAAACATGAAAGCTTTTTTACAGAAATCTTTTAAATTTATATACGCATGTATCAGACAGTGTCACAATCTGGATTTGAAAACACATTATGGGAAAAATACACATAACAGAAGAGGCAGAAAAAGTTAGTTTTAATATTGAAATAAATCTTACACTTCAGTAACAAACAAAAGAACACATGGATGGGAAAGGAAGAATGAGGGGGAAAAACATCAAACAGTCAGCAAAGAAAGAAAGGATACTGAGACTCACCAGTAAATAAATAGATTGAAAAACAAGGAACTGACGTTTTTCACAAAATTTGCAAAAATTAAGCACCGGCGGCTGTTCAGGTGAAATGCATGCTCTCAGGCAATGCTGGGAAGACGCACATGCTGGACTAACTCACATTTGGGAAGGGCAATCTGGTGACGCCCATGGAAAACGTCTGAGACAGTCACATCTTTCAGTCAGTAACTCCACTTTCCATAAAGCAATCAACGGCAAACAATCATGGCAAAGTCTCAACACCATCACCACATCACGGGCACCACGTGTAATTATGAGTTCTGATTAGGCACAGTTCTAGATCCCAATGGATTATAAAAGGTGCCCTTAAAAAATAAGAGAGTGATCGGGTGATCAGCTTAGCAGTTAAGATGCCTGCAACCCACATCAGAGTGGGATGTTCTGTGTTCACGTCTCGTACTGGCTCCCGACTCCAGCCTCTCACCAAGACAGACCCTGGAAACCAGCTATGATGGCTCAAGTACTGGAGTTCTACTACTCACATGGGAGACCTGGATTGCATTCCTGGCTCCTGGCTCGGCACAGCCCCAGTCACTGCAGGCATTTGGGGAATGAATCAACTGATGAGAGTGCGTCCACTTCTCCTGCTCTCACTGTCTGCTTCTCAAATACAGTTTCTGAATAAGACGCAGATCATAGTATGACCTCTGTTGTTATAGATGAGGAAACTGAGACATAGAGAGGCCAAGAAAGTTATCTAGGGTCATACAACTACCATGCAGCGGAGTCAGCATTAGCACCCAGGCATGCAACTGTCTAGTTCAGATTCTTAACCACTAAGAAAGCAACATCAACAGCAAAAACTTTAGCACTACCTGCTGTCCAACAATAAGGACGGATCGCACACGTTCCGGCAAATACACATAAAACAATTAACATGTAGATGGACAGGTGGGTGGGTGGATGGATGGATGAATTAATGGATAGATGGATGAGCAGGTGAATGGCTGAATAAATGGGTGGATGGGTAGCTAAGAGGAAGGAAGGAAGGGAGGGAAGAAGGAAGGAGAGAGTGAATGGATGAGTGGATGGATGTACAGGTGGGTGGATGGATGGGTGGACAGATGGGGTAGGTGAATGGTGGGTGGATGGACAGATGGATGGCCCAAATCACAAAGCACTCATTGGTGAATGTTCTAAATTTTGTTTTCACTTACATATACTGAACATGAACTTCATAGTTGGAAAACTTCCAGGTATCACTTTAACCCCTCAATAAAATGATCAGGAAAAAAAATTAAGCAGAAAAAGTCAATTCTTTGGCTCCCAGAGCTGGAGCCTCAAATGGTAAGCACATTGTGAGGTCATCCTCAAACCAGGAGGTGTTATGTCTCTCAGCTGTTGAAACGTCTCTATTTCATAAAATACAGAAAATCCAAGAGAAGTCACAAAGCGTGAGTCTTGATTAAGGGATGGGTCCCAGGGAACCACAGAAAAAAGCCCAACAATTGTCCCAGACACCAGCCCCAACAGAAGGCAGCGTCCCCACGTGGGGTGGCATGTACAGGATCAGGAATGTGGTGACCGTGAAGACAGATTCGAGGATTCAGGACGAATCAAGGCAGGTGTTTCCTAAACCTCACCAAGCCACTGGGCTCACCCACAGCCTGCTGAGTGGTGGCTGAGACTAGCATTAGCCCTGCAGAAACTATGATGCCAGGAGCTCCATGTTAATTCTTTGTTTTCATGTTAATCCAAGTAATAATGTTTTTACAGCATATATTATGTAGATGAAATTTTCAAAACTGATTAAGGAAGAACCCAACTGACAACTGAAAGCCACCTCCTGTTGACCAGAACAAACAGTGGTGACAAAGTGCCTACCACAGGCTTGGCACCTGCTCACTGGTCAAGGGGTGACAGTGGTTATGGGGAGGGTGAGATTACCTGATTCCTACAGTCTGTGCCGGTTCTCCTAAGGGAAAAAGGTGTGTGCCTCAGAGATACTTGATACCCACTGGCTCATTTATTCACTCACGTCATACCTGCAAAGCCCTGGGAGCTGGTTTCTAGTATTCCCACTTGGAAAACAAACTGAGGCACAGAGAAGTTAAAGCTACACGTCAAAGTCTCACAGAACCAGCAAGAGACTAGGATGGAACCGGTGTGATCCTAAATTCAGGGAAGCAGGAGAGGTGGACCTGGACAAGTCACTGCAGCTGAGGTACCTGCTGTGCTGCTGGGCCCCCCTGCTGCGCCTCACCGTTCCCACCTCCCCATTCCCTGAGCTCCAGAGTGGCAGGGGTTCCCTCGCCCTCCATGTGCCAAGTCCTCTAACAGCAGCCTCACACTGGACACCCTGAAGACACCCCCCCTGCAAGATGCCCTCTTCCGAAATCCTGACCTGAGAAAGCAACACGCTGCTCATGAGAAGGGAAACCAGAAAGGAGTGAGCAGCAGCACCTTGTACCTTACGACGCCATTTGATCGAGTTCTCCCAGCCACCTTCCAAGAAAACTCCACTGTCTCTGACCCAGGGCGAAGGAACAAGCTTGAGGTCAGGTGACTTGCCCAAGTGATGGGTACCCTTTAGCTCTGCCCGAGCTCCAGCAAAAGGCCATGTGGGGGTATCCACCAAACTCAGCTTCAGCCAGCGTGGGTCAGCGCAGCAAAGGGACTTCCTGGGTACGTGAGCCGTGGCAGGCTCTCTTCCTGGCTGGCCACTGTCGTCTAGGACAGCACCAGCAGGATCCCTTGTGGTCATCAATACTGCTTCCTGCAGTGGGGTCCACAAGTCCAGCAGCAGGAACCAGGGCACTGAGCCACCTGTCCCAGGAGACCTTGGCCAACGGGCAACTGATTGGTGGTCCTTCCGGCGCCACAAACCTGCAAAACCCCTGACCTCGAAGGTGGGTCTCAGACACGGGGTGACAGAGCGCCCGGCAGCGAATGACGGGCCTGCCACAACCCTTTCCTTTCAATCGCACGGGCAGCCCAGAGGCGGAGGGTGCCAGCACCCTGTCTGTCGAACAAAGGACTCCAGGTGCGGGGATAAAGCAGGGTGCCCGAGGCTCCCACACCCAGGTTGTGGGGGTCTAGGGCGTTGTAACTAAGACCTTCTGATTTCAAGTCTCACAGTCTGTCCGTGACACCCGGAGAAGCCTCTGGAAAGCCGGATGTCCACTCCCTGTGAGTCAGTGACCCTGCAACCAGGAGTTCGAGGGAGAGCCAGCACAAATACTCTCAAATACCCCCAAGACAGGCCAGCATCTGGGCAGACTGGGTTAAGCACTGCCTGTGAGACCCGTATCCCATCTGAGTGCCAGTTCAAGTCCCAGCTGCTCCACTTCCAATCCAGCTCCTTGCTAATGCACTTGGAAAAGCCCCAGAGGGTGGCCCACGTGCTTGGGCCCCTGCCACACACATGGGAGACCCAGACAAAACAGCTGGCTCCTGCTTCAGCCTGGTAGAACCCTGGCCATTGCAGCCACTTGGGGAGTGAACCAGTGGATGGAAGATCTCTCTCTAACTCTGCCTTTCAAATACATAAATAAATCTTTTTTCTACAATGACAAAAGGCAGTCTAGGTGAATGAAGTCGAGAGCACCCGCACACCCCAGCCTGCTCACTTACTGGCTAAGCGGCCTCAGGAAAAGCTACCTCCCTTCTCTCTGCCTTCAGTCCTGTGGCCACTGAAAGGCGACAACAGGAACAACCTCCTTCACTATTTGCAATGAGGCTGAAGAGAGCTCAGACCCACGAAACACTTCCAGTGATGCCTGCACACTGCAGGTAATCAGTCAGTATCAGCTCTGCCTATTAGCACCATTTCTATCATTACAGAGCACCCACCGTGCAATGCACACGTTTACAGTGAGAGATGACAGGCACAAGTCATCAACCTGCCACAGGAGGTGATCTCTGCTTAGATCTGATTTCTAGGCGCAAAACACAGACATTGTGGTGCCTATTGGGAGTCTGAAATCAACCCTACCCATGGCAGGGTTTTCACCCCAAACGCTAAGGGTGGCTTGGGAAGGTTCCCACGACAACCTTCCATTCATGTTGCCCCTCTTGCCCCAGGAGACAGGAAAGGGAGGGGCAGCACTGTGGTGCAGGGGGTTAAGCATGGGTTGGAGTCCTGGCTGCTCCACTTCCCATCCAGCTTCCTGCTAATGGCCTGGGAAAAGCAGCAGAAGACAGCCCAAGTGGTTGGGCCCAGGCCTCTTACATGGGAGACTCCGATGGAGTCCCATCCAGGTTTCAGCCTGGCCCAGCCCAGGCTGCCAGATATTTGGGGAGTGAACCAGTGGATGAAAGATCTCTCTCTCTCTCTCTCTCTTTCTCTCTCCAGCAGCCTCCCAATCCCGTGTGATTCTGTCTTTCAAAGAAATAAATCTTTAAAAAAAAAAAAAAAGATGAGGAAGGGCAGGGTACCACTAAGTCCTCAAGTTTGACAGAACAGGGAACCATGGCCACCACTGCTGTGAGCAGGAGGTGGAGGTCTCACCTGTATCTGAATCATCCACACACAGCTGCTGGGGGTTTGAAGAGTGAGGTGCAAAGATGGACCTCACATAGCCAGGTCTGTTCCCGAGACCGCCCTTCTACCCTGGTAATTCTCCACCAGGGACCACGCCGCACCTGTGTGGAAATACCGGCCATTGTTCTCCCTGCCCACAATATCTGCTGAGGTCGGGAGACCGAAACCCAGCTCTGTGTCTGAGTGAGAGCACTGGCTTAGGGTGCAATAAACTGACACAAAATCATGCCAGCCCGCTGACCAGGGGATCTGATGCACGGTCCCAGAACAGGAATTCAGTAGTGCGCTGTGCTGTGGGAAGAAAAGCCTTCTCTAGATATGCTCAAAATGTTCCATTTGGCACCGACTCCAGGACTGACCTCTTGTTCTCTTCTTACGGCCAGATTTTATAGCGTGGATTTCAAGCAATTTTCAATGCATCCTCTCAAGTGTTCTGGAATCTTCTGACTCTTCTGAATCGGTGTTGAGGACAGGAAAAATAACCCCACGAATGTGAGGCACCAACCAGGTGCCACATGCCCGAGACAGACTGGGAACAGCTCTTGACTCAGCCAGCCTGGGCAGGTTCCTCTCCTGGCAATGAGACACACCAGGAAAGAACTACCCCAGGGAGGCCAGCAAGGCTGTAGGAGGTTGTCTGGTGGTTCAGCACAACACAAGGGCCACGCACAGCCCCATTAGGGTTGTGTAAAAATATGAGCAGTGGGTGGGTGTCTGGCTTGGTGGTTAAGATGTTCACAGCCCACATCGCAGTGGCTGGGTTCAGTGCCCTCATCTGGCTTCTGACTGAGCTTCCTGCATTTGTAGAGCCTGGATCGATCTCAATCTCTTAAGATCTTTTTATAAAAAGCCAGTAGATTTTAAAAATATGTAGCCTTCACTTAAATGCCAATTCCCAGCTTCTCTTGAAAGGAAAATTGGGTCTACTTCCAACATGGCAACAACTAGCTGGAGTCCCAAGAACCAATTCCACCCTAAATTTTCCACAATACCCACTCCTCCCTGTTGTGCCCCCAGAAGCTCAGGGTCGGCTGCTATTTGTTATTTCGCATGTGTGGGCGATTTTTTGATGACACAGAAAATGTTTCTTTGTATTCAAAAGAAAAGCAACAAAAGAAACGATAGACAAAAGGTCTGGGGTTTAATAAATTAGCAAAAGGCCCACCCTACATCCACTTTCCCCATCTGCACCACCATCCCATCTACAGTCAGGGTTGACTGGGTTCAAATCCTGGCCTGGCAACTTCTTAGCTGTGGAACCTCAGGTATGTGTTTAACTGCCAAGCCTCAGATTCCCCACCATTAAAAGGAGAATAACAACACCCATACTTCATATGGGTTGACAAAGGACTGAAGAGGATAATCAACTGCACACCCGCACCGGGCACAGGGCCTAGAACCTACTAAGTGCTCAGTGAACACAGGCAATGGTGGTTGGGATTCTGTCAGAGCACAGGCCCACAGTGTGAGGAGCTGACGGGAGCAGGGAGGCAGGGTGCCCCCTAGAGGGCGCTCTCCAGCACCAGGACTGGGCCAGGCTCCTCTCTCTGCCCACCTGGAAGCCCCCACTCACATTCCAACTCCCTGGTCAGACGTCAGCACCGCAAGATTCCTGAACGCAAATGCTCTCCTCCTCTAGACCAGGAATCCTTCAGAATCAGGGCACAGAGAGTTCTGGGACCCCAGCTTCCCCTCCAGGGCCAGATGCTGAACTCAAGTTCACCAGGGCGCCGGGCCCCACTCACAGGTGACTCCGGGAAGATAACAAAGCGGGACAGTGAGAGAATGGGCTTGAGGGCCACAGGCACAGCTGTGCACCCAGGCTCTGCCACTTCAGATGTGGCTGGGTGGTCTTAGGCTGCTCACACCCTGGAGCCTTGGTTTCTACAAATGTTAGGCAACGTTATTAGGAAATATTTTTGAAAAGTTCTGGTGAAGAATAAATATTAGAAAAACTGCTCGGTGTGTCAGTAACAGCACCCCTTCAATCACATCTGGCCCAACCCCATCTCCAAAATAACTTTCGAGTCTTGACCTTGACCTATGCTGCATCTCTCATGAACTTCCAAGTCCATGCTGAGAGCTCCGGAGAATCCGATGTGGGCATGGGTTCCAAATGAGCTCACCTCGATTAAACAAAATAGTCAAGGAGGGGAGATCATGTAAGGGGCCAACTGTGTATTTTTTTCAAACTTGGTTGATTACTAACACAAAGAGCATTTAAGATATAAGAACAGGGGCCAGTGCCATGACGTAGCAGGTAAAGCTACCGCTTGCAGTGCCAGCATCCCATATGGGCCATAGTTCAAGTACCAGATGCTCCACTTCCTATCCAGCTCTCTGCTATGGCCTGGGAAGGCAGTGAAGGATGTCCCAAGTTCTTGGGCCTCACCCCCACATTGGAGACCCGAAGGAAGCTCCTGGATCTTGCATACAGATTGGTGTAGCTCTGGCCATTGTGGCCATCTGGGGAGTGGACCAGCAGATGGAAGACCTCTCTCTCTGTGCCTCTGCCTCTCTGTACCTCTGCCTTTCAAATAAATAAATAGTTAAAAAATATATAGGAACAGAGTCAAAACAAAAAGTTCAGGCTTAGGATAATAAAATGCATAAAGAGATGCACATACAATGTGGTTTCGATTGTGTCTAACATGTAGATATGTATATGTACACACACACACACACACACACACACACGAAACTTAACTGGGCTGGCAGCAGGGTGAAGCCCTGGCCTGATGCACTGGCATCCCATATGGGTGCCAGTTCTAGTCCCAGCTGCTCCACTTCTGATCCAGCTCTCTGCTGTGGCCTGGGAAAGCAGTAGAAGATGGCCCAGGTCCTTGGGCCCCTGCACCCACGTGGGAAACCTGGAAGAAGCTCCTGGCTGCTGGCTTCGGTTCAGCGCAGCTCCAGCCGTTGCGGCCATCTGGGGAGTGAACCAGTGTTTGGAAGACCTCTCTCTCTGTCTCTACCTCTCTCTGTAACTCTTTCAAATAAATAAAAATAAATCTTTAAAAAAAAGAAAAAGAAACTTAACCAAAATGTCAACAGTATAGAATTATGATGTGATCCTCATGTTTATTATTTATATTTTATTTTCCAAATATTCTGTAGTAATCACACACTATTTTATGATTTAAACACTTTTTTAAAACTCTATTCAATGGGGCTGGTATTGTGACACACTGGGTTAAGTCGCCACCTATAATGCCTGCATCCCACATGAGCTTCAGTTCTAGATGCTCCACTTACAAATGAGTGCCCTACTACTGCTACTGGCAAAGCAGCAGCAGATGGCCCAAGTACTTGGGCCTTTGCCACGCACGTGGGAGACCTGGATGGAGCTCCTGGCTCCTGGATTCACCCTGATCTAGCCCTGGGGAATTAACCAGTGAATGGAAGATCTCTTTTTGTCTCTCCCTCTCTCTATTACTCTGCCTGCCAAATAAATTAATCTTTATTTTAAAAAAATCTATTGATTGTCTATCCATGTCATCTAAGACAAAAATTGTTGAAAAAGTATAAAAATTATTAAAAATACATAATGTAATGAGTGATTTACAATAGTAACCTTAACATTTTCACAATAAAAAAAAAAAAAAAAAACACATGGGGCTGGCGCTGTGGTGCAGTGGGTTAACGCCCTGGCCTGAGGCGCCAGCATCCCATATGGGCGCCGGTTTGAGATCTGGTTGCTCCACTTCCATTCCAGCTCTCTGCTATGGCCTGGAAAAACAGTAGTAGATGGCCCAAGTCCTTGGGCCCTTGCACCTGCATGGGAGACCTGGAAGAAGCTCCTAGCTCCTGGCTTCGGATCGACGAAGTTCCAGCCATTGCGGCCAATTGGGGAGTGAACCATCGGATGGAAGACCTCTCTCTGTGTGTAACTCTTTCAAATAAATAAATAAATCTTTTAAAAAATTTTAAAAAACATAAACCACAGTCTTTTTAAATATCCCTGGTATTTAAAAAAAAAAACTGAGCAAGTCCTAGTCTACCAAAAATAATATATACCAAAACTCAGATATCAACCAGCTATCTTCTCTGTCCACAAAACAATAAAAAGCAAAATCAATAACAAAAAGACACACGATACCTCACAAGAGCCCAATAACTATCAACCAAGGAACGCAACCCCAATCCCAGACTACGTATAAAGTAATAACAGCTCTAAAACTTAGAGGATTCAGCCAAAGCTGAACTCAAAGGGCCAATAAATAGCCTTACCTAAAAATTTTTAAATAAAATAAAAAAAGAAAACATGTAAAGCACAAAGTACAAAAAGCTAAATAAAAACAATAAAAAATTTAAGCACAAAATATTTTAAAGAAAAAAAAAAAACAACAGACTGGACCAAAAAAAATCTATCAATCAGTATTGTTAAAGGACAAAAAGCAAAAAACCCAAGCAAACCAAACTGAGGGGTGGGTAGAGAGGGCAAGATCTAAAACATCAATGATCACTGGGTCAACAGGACTGAGGCTACAAACAACAATAAACTGTAAAATAAAGAAAAATCAAGGATTCCATTAAAACAAACCAAGAAAATCTTCTATCAAAATCAATGAATGAGGAGAGAGAACTCTTACTAAACTAATAATCAGCAAAGAAATTAGAAAAAAAAAATTGCCAAAGAAAACTGGCAGGTACAGGGGTGTCGTGTCCAAATGATTTAATTATTTCAAAGCACAAGATGATGTAAAATCTATTTAATAAATTTTATACTATAGATAAAAAATGAGACTCCCACAGTCTATTTCATGGCTTGCCAAACTCTGGTTCCAAAACCAACAGGGAAACAAACTTCATTCTTATGTTTCTGGCCAAAAGGGAATGACTTTTAGGAAATCAATGTCCTGCCAAGAACAGCTAGGAAAGCTAGTAAGATACTTTGTCTACCCCAAGACATCCAGGAGCCCTACTAGGCAGCCAGGACATGAGGCACCGAAAACCCAGAGAAAAACACTCATGGAGGTGCACCTGGCATTCTGCATCTGGTCTTCCCCTTGGGCAAGCTCTAAAGTGGCATGGGGGCCGGCACCATGGCTCACTAGGCTAATCCTCCGCCTTGCGGCGCCAGCACACCGGGTTCTAGTCCCGATCGGGGCGCCGGATTCTGTCCCGGTTGCCCCTCTTCCAGGCCAGCTCTCTGCTGTGGCCCGGGAGTGCAGTGGAGGATGGCCCAAGTCCTTGGGCCCTGCACCCCATGGGAGACCAGGAGAAGCACCTGGCTCCTGCCTTCGGATCAGCGCGGTGCACCGGCCGTGGCGGCCATTGGAGGGTGAACCAACGGCAAAAAGGAAGACCTTTCTCTCTGTCTCTCTCTCACTGTCCACTCTGCCTGTCAAAAATAAATAAATAAATAAATAAGAAAAAAAGTGGCATGGGGCTAATGTTCAAAACATGGCAGAAATACATGGCAGTGAAGGAGAGTTTTTGACACCTTCGGAGAACCAGGAAGACAAAAATTGAAGTTAGCATCCATCAAGGGCAACCAAAACTTGGTGGTGTAACAGCTACACGGGAGAGAGGCAGAGAGAACTGTGATGGTCTGTATCTGTTTTCCCTTCCAAGTACTTGATCATCCCTAATCAAAGAAGGTCGGTGGCTGAAGTGCAGAGCGGAAAGAGGCGGAACGGTTGAGCTTAACCATCAGGAGGTTTGTGGTGCTGCAGAGATGGAACTCTGAAGTTCAGGACCTGTCCAGGAAAAGGTCACATCCAGTTCTCTCACTGCAAAAGGGTGGGATAACCAGAGATAGCCTTGCAAAAACTAAAAATCATCTCAGTCTCTGATCAAAGTGAAGTCATCTGCCTCCTCTTCTCTGCCTGTCAGAGGACAGGATAAATCCTATCAGCCTGCTGGCTTGGTGAGTCTTCTTTCCAAGAAGGGAACATCACTCATGACCTAAATAAGTGTCCAGAAGTAAAATCAACAAGTTCCAGGAACATCAAAAAGCAGGACCAAGAGACAAGATAAACCTTAAAACAGCTGATGTAAACACTAGAGTCATCCAACACAAACTGTAAGATAACTGTGCAAGAGACAACCACATGGAGAACTGTAGCAGGGAGAGTCTAAAACTGAAGAGCACAGTAACTGAATCTAAGAATTCAATGAACAAACTTAACAGCATATGAGACACAGTCAGAACTAGTAAAGCAAATGAAAGCTAGGCTTTATTGAGACATCTATAACCAATCCTCTCATTAGAACTGCCATCCAAAATCATGCCGCCAGTGACCTCCAACCAGATCCACCCCAAACCATAACTAAATCATGTTTCCACACTTACAGTACCACTGACATATGACTTTGAGGAATAACCATCTGCATGAGTTCAGGAGCCATCCCCTATTAAACCACAGTAATTAGTCATAATGGAATCTAGTCTTCAAAATAAATGCTAAATGCATGACAACATCAGTACAAAAGGAAGAAGCAATAAAAATAGTGAAAGTTTCCCAAAGTCTGGAAAGTGGGAAAATTTTAATTTACATTAGTCTTTAACAATTCAAAGAAATGTAACCACACATAGAATGGTCAATCAATTTGTTATAAAGTGCAGTAGGGAAAGAATGGCTATCCCAAAAAGTCGTAGATTCTCAAGAGGAAAAACCCTTCACTCTTCCATCTCACACCACATATAAAAATCAGCTCCAGATCCATCAGTTGTGCAATAAGTTAAACAAATGAATTTCAGTTTGATATGCAACAGGTAAAACAACACATCTTCTTTAAGGTAACATAGGAAAACATCTTCATGAAGTTCAGGTAGGAAACAATGTCTTAAACTAGGACCCCAAAAAGCACTAAACCAAAAGAAAAAAAATGATAAAGTAGGCCTCACTAAAATTAAGAACTTCTGCTTATCAGGACATAATTTTAAAGATAAGAAAGTAAGCCACAGATTGTAAGCTGATATTTAGAATACATATAAACATTTCGACAAAGGACTTGTTTTCAAAATATGTAACCCACTTTGTAAAAACCAACGTAAACAATCAATAGAGTGTGATAAACATATTCAGGAGACACAGGAGAGTGGGTTACGTTGACATAATGATGAAAGCACGCCTATCCTTTTACAATGGCCTGTGCTGAGGAGAGTGTGTGTATCACTTTATTTTTTTTATGTATTTGACAGGTAGTGTTATAGACAGTGAGAGAGACAGAGAGACAGAGAGAGAAAGGTCTTCCTTCCACTGGTTCACTCCCCAAATGGCCTGCATCACCTTATTTAATCCTCACAATGATCCTTTACAGTGAGTGCAATTTTCTGTTACACACTCAGCACAGTCTTAGTCTCCAACATGCACTCAAGAGTCACCACCATGCACAAGGAAGGGGACGGACATGCTTGGCTGGAGACGGACTGTAATCAATCCTTGCTAACCAGCAAGGTGACAGATGAGCAAGAGGGAAAACCATCACGGCCCACCTGGGAAAAGGGGCTAAGACCAACAGGGTGGGCAGAGCCCAAGGTGAAAGATTCAGACTACATGGCCTTACAGAGGTTGGGAAGACAAGAGACAAAAGACAGACAAATGATGACAAAGCCTTGAAAAGCAAAGACCAGCCCTATATCAGAATGTAGGAGGTGTGGCAGTTACAAAGCACAAATCTACATAGAATTCAGGTGGTTTGGAAAAGACCTCAGAATCTGAGAAAAATCACGTCATGATTCCCAAAGTGCAGCCTTGGGGCTGGCACTGTGTCACAGCGGGGTAATCCTCCACCTGTGGCTGACATCCCATATAAGTGCCAGTTCATGTTCTGGCTATTCTTCCAATCCAGCTCCCTGCTGATGGCCTGGGAAAGCAGTGCAAGATGGCCCAGGTACTTGGGCCCCTGCATTGATGTGGGAGACCTGGAAGAAGCTCCTGGCTTCTGGCTTCAGACTGGCCCAGCTCTAGCCACTGTGGCCATTTGGGAATTGAACCAGAGGAAGGACGAGCTCTCTCCGTGTCTCTCCCTCTCTCTGTAACTCTGCCTCTCAAATAAATAAATGAATCTTAAAAATAAAGTGCAGCCTCACGTGGCTGGAGGAATACTACAGAGGAGGATGGCCCACTGTGGACCCTTCTGGTTTCACAGCCTGTCACTCACGTGACTCTGGCCATGTCTCTTCACTGCCCTTCCCTTATCTGTAACACTTAGATGCTAACAGCTCCAGTCAGTGGGGATGCAGCCAGGGAATCCACAGGACACCCCTGGTATGCAGTGTGAGCTCAGTGAATGATTGTGCTGAGGTTTTGGAGTTGAGGAGGGAGAATGAAGAGACTGAATTCTCTTTCCTCCTAAAATACTAAGGAACAGGGCACTCGTTGGGCTTGCAGCGGACCATGCTTCAGGAGGGAAGAGCAGGATATGAGTTGGCAAGGTGGACATTTACCGTCTGGGTGAGCAGCCCATGCCCCTTCTCAGGTCAAGAAGCAGAATTCCACTCCCAGAGCTTGGCCAGTAACCTGCACATGGGCTTCTAAGATTCTGGACAACAACACTACTGCATTACTTGATCTTCAGAGGACCTAAGGGTAGGTTTTTTGGATGACAGTTGCCTTACTGAGTTTGTTGACAAAGGACTAAGGGAAAAAGCACTTCCAAAATACTCGGTTCCTCTTGCTCAGACAGGCATTGGTTCATTTGGCATAGTTGTGATGTTCCCAGAGAGATGGAGGCTTAAAGATGACCACTTCCGGGGCCAGCGCTGTGGTGCAGTAAGTAGGTTAATCCTCCACTTGCAGCACTGGCATCCCATAGGGCACTGGTTCTAGTCCCGGCTCCTCCTGCTCCAATCCAGCTCTCTGCTTTGGCTTGGAATAGCAGTAGAAGATGGCCCAAGTGCTTGGGCCCCTGCACCTGCATAAGAGACCCAGAAAAAGCTCCTGGCTCCTGGCTTCAGATTGGCTAAGCTCCAGCCATTGCAGCCATTTGGGGAGTGAACCAGCAAGAGGAAGATCTCACTCTCTCCCTCTCTCTGTCTATAACTGCCTCTCAAATTAATAAATAAATAAAAATCTTTAAAAATCATTAAATGATGCTATTAATAAATAAAAGGATAAAAATAAATGCACCAATGATCCAGTTCAAGAAGTCAGAGAGGAAACAATAAAATAAAACCTAAGGAAAATGGAAACAAAGCACTGATACGGTTGTAAGCTGAACTTAATTCTTTGAAAACCAAACAGTATAATTCAAGAGTTGGTTCTGTGAAAAACACAAATATACACGCCAACCATCAACAACAAATCTATCTAAATAAAATAATGAAAAAACACAAATACACACAATAAAGATCTAAAACGGAAACGACAAAAAATATGGCAGAAAAACAAAGGGAAATTACTTAAAACTTCAGAAATTCAAAAGTTTTCAATGAAATGGGATTTTCTGAATAAATACGACCAAACGCAACTGATGTAATAAGAATTAAGAATATCAAATCCGGGGCTGGCACTGTGGCACAGTACATTAATCCTCTACCTGTGGCACCGGCAGCCGATGTGGGCACGGGTTCGAGTCCCAGCTGCTCCACTTCCAATCCGGCTCTCTGCTATGGCCTGGGAAAGCAGCAGAATATGGCCCAAGTCCTAGGCCCCTGCACCCACATGGGAGACCTGAAAGAAGCTCCTGGCTCCTGGCTCTGGATTGGCACAGCTCCAGCTGTTTGTTGCGGACATTTGGGGAGTGAACCAGCAGATGGAAGACCTTTCATTCTGTCTCTCCCTCTCACTTTTTGTAACTCTACCTCTCAAATAAATAAATAAATAAATCTTTTTTTTTAAAAAAAAAAAGAATATCAAATCCACCAGAAGCTACACTAACTGATGAAACTGGTGACTATAGAATAGTATCTGAAGCTTTATAAAATCCCACAACACTTAAAAGGCAGTATTTCTCCATTAATTTTGTAACATTTAATAAAAGAACTTGACAGAAACACCTGACAATGCACACACATGCTAAAATCACAACCCAGTATCACTTAGGAATATGGAAAGTTCTATATAACATTTTTGCCATCCACTAGTATAACAAAAGAAAACATGTCTATCGCAAAGATTTGTCCCGGAAAAAACTAATAAATTTAATCATGCCAATTAGCGAAAAAAATCATGTGGTCTCAGTAATTTTTCAAAGGAATCTGATAAGTCATTTCCTATTTTTAAAGAGAAGTAAATGAAGATCAGAAGAACATTCCTGGTCTCCAACCACTAGCCGACACCACATTACGGTAACAAAATACAAGCACTCCATTAAAATCATGGGTTAGAATCAACAGTGGTGAAGCCACGGCAGTCCACCAAACGGAGCAAGCAGAAGAACAAGGCTTCAACACCAGAGAGGACAGAGAAGGTGGCCACTGCCTACTTACAATATACCTGAAGCTGGGAATGGAAGGTAATCACACAGAGGACGGCATAACAAGCAAGGGAATCAAAAACACATCAGGTGGTATACGAAGCACATTTAATGACCAATAATTGACCTGACATAATAGAAAACATGTAAGGAAAGGTACAGTCATAGTAATGACAAAAACAAAACTGGCGCGATAGGGCAGCGGGTTAAAGCTCCATATGGCCGTGGGTTCTAGTCCCGGCTGCTCCACTTCCAATCCAGCTCTCTGCTACGGCCTGGGAAAGCAGTAGAAGACGGCTCAAGTCCTTGGGCCCCTGCATCTGTGTGGGAGACCCAGAAGACGCTCCCGGCTCCTGGCTTCAGATCGGCACAGCTCTGGCTGTTGTGGCCATTTGGGGAGTGACCCAGTGTTTGGAAGACCTCTCTCTGTCTCTGTCTCTTTCTCTCTTTCTTTCTGCCTCACTGTAACTCTTTCAAATAAATAGAATAAAAATAAATCTTCAAAAAAACCTGAATGGAATAAAATATGAGAAGACTTTAAAAAAAGAAAAATCGAATTGAGAAGTTTATTTGCAGAAAGTTTTGAAATTCATGCACATTTTCCACGAATGCTTTGAAGATCTTATTCCTAAGAAAAAAATGTAATAATATTCTGTAAAACCAGATGAATAAAAAAATTTAATTACTGAACAACATATATCAGACCTAGGTAAATTAGGAAGATAAGACAATTGAACCATTATAAATAAGTCAGCTCATCCCACAACTAGTGATAAATTAAATGCCTTGCTAATTGTAGCTACTAAGATTTTACTTTACTTGAAAATTGACTCCTTAAGTTATTTTTGGAAAATAATAGGACTACTTAGTCAATAAAATTCTGAAGCATGAGAATAAAAGGAGGGAGCTGGCGCTATGCCGTAAAGCCACCCCCTGCAACACTGGCATCCCCTGTGGGCGCTGGTTCTGGTCCCGGCTGCTCCACTTCTGCTCCATCTCCCTGCTAATGTGTCTCAGAAAGCAGTGGAGGATGACCCAAGTCCTTGGGCCCCTGCACCCACATGTGAGACCCAGAAGCTCCCAGCTCCGGGCTTCGGACTGGCCCAGCTCCAAATGTTGTGGCCATTTGGGGAGTGAACCAGCAGACAGAAGATCTCTATGTCTCTCCCTCCCCCTCCTTCCCTCTCTCTCTCTCTCTCTCTCTCTCTCTCTCTCTATAACTCTGCCTTTCAAATGAATGAATCTTTTAAAAAAAGAATAAAAGGAGAAGATACAACATTTACCATAATGAAAGCAGTACAGCATCTATCTAAACAAGAATAACTGGACACTTGTAAAAAGCCACAAGTGGAAGTAAATGATTTTAATCATTGATAAAGGTGAGATTCCATATAAATGAGGATTAAATGGATTGGCCCATAACTACTGGTGTTAGACAACTGGTTACACAGAGAAGACTTCATGGAAAAGTAAGTCCAGGATCAACTGACAGTAACAACAATAAAGATAAACAAAAGAATAAAGACTCCAGATGTAAGGAAAACATGGCAGAAGCAAAATCCCAAATGTGTGACAGTGGATGCGACGGTTCCTTTTCTAGAATTTTAACACAAACAAATAACCAAACAGGTCTGCAGAGAGGTAAACATAAAGAGGTTTGCTCTTGAACTTTTAATAATAGCAAAGCAATCAGAAATATTCTAAAGGTTCAAAGACTGATTAAGTAAATTTCAGCAAATCTACAAAACAAAATATTAACCAGCCATTAAAAATTTACTTAGAGAAAAATAATTGACCCAGGAAAACATTTGAAAAATGCTGCTAAATGGAAAAAGCATATTATAAAATACTATGACATATGACTCCATATGTACACATATGGGTAAAATGTCATATCAATAAGCCACATATCTGATGATCTGATATGCTAAATATAACATGTAGAATTCACATATATGATAGTTTATGTTTTGAGTGTATTTGTACTTTTTGGGGTATTTTACATTTTCCACATAGAATGCAGATGTCAGCTTGAATTTGGGAAAATGTTGGTATTTGTAAAATTATTAAATGTGCATGGGAAGTTTAGTCCTAAGTAATGCATGACTTTTTTTTTTTTTGGCAAGCCCTTCAATATACTCACAGGTAAGCAAATAGTTCGGTTGATTAGTGTTGCCATCTGTATCCCAATTAAATATTATCTCATTATAAATAAATGCTAAATGAGTGGTCTAAAAATAATAAATCATAAATATTGGAGTTGTTTTGTGATGAGTGCAGCATTCAAGTCATTCTTGGGTACTATTTGCTAATCACATGGATAAAAAGAGGGAGTTACAACCTACCCTCTCCCTTGAGGTGGCAAAACAGACCACACTCAGGAGTGTGGGAGAAGATGGGCAGGCAGATGTGTCACCATGAGGTCGTAGGCGCTTGAGGAAGAGCTGCACAGAGGAAAACAAACACACAAACTGACAGCAATAAAGCAATAACCAACGCAGGAGCTGCACAAACCCGCCAAGCCCAACCGCACTTCCCAGAGTCCCTAGGACCAGGCACTGCAAGGGAATTCTAAGATGTCCTGAAACATGTGGAAAGACTTCAGCTCTATTTGTTTTAGCTTGAGGTCCTGTCCTGAATTCTCTGTGTTGACTCAGACTATTTTGAAATGACTAGACTTCCTAGAAATTACTGTCCCGGGGTGAATTAACCAGAGAGGCACGAAAACTCCATTCCAACATTAGTATTTCCACCAGAAGGCATATTTCATTTTAGGAAAAGGTGAAAATCTAGGTTTATAAATTGGGTGTCACTGTTCCCTTCACAGAGATGGCTTGCTGTGGGACTCCCTTGCCAGCTGCTCTGGCAAACAGTCCCACCCAGCTTGGGGATGGATTAATCTATTACACACAGCCAGGCACACCTTGGGGAGGCAACGACTTACTGGCTCCAGCAACTTCCCTAGGAAGGTATCGTGTTAGGTTTTTATGTTTTGCTTTGTTTTGTTTTAAAGAGTCATTGACAGCAAGTGCCCAAGCATTTGAGGAGTAAATCAGTGGGTGGGAACATATTCATTCATAATCATTTTCCCTCTCTCCCTCTCTCTCTCTCTCTCCCTCTCTCTCCCCTCCCCCTTTCAAATACATGAATAATTTTTAAAAGGCTATTTTGATCCCTTTGAGAAATATACAGTAGTGAGTCTAACATCAACGTCATATTTAGAGATCTCTAAACAGGTTTTGAGAAGTGAGGCCACAAGGAGACAGCCATGAATAGAGAGGATTGAGATGTAAAAGGCTGGGGTGCAAGCCAGACGCTCTTGATGGGAAGGGCATGTGAGGGAGACCTTGCCCCCCTCCAGCCTCAGGGACAGAGAGTTCTTAGCACCCATCTTGTCTGGAGGATTACCTAAGGACCAACTTAACTCTGCTGACTTCTCCCATCAAAACAAAACAAGCAACTGAATATGAAGTCCAGAGGCAAAGAAGCAAGGCCAGTTCTTGACTTCCACCCTGAGAAAGCCCTAGACCTGGAAGCAGCTGGCCATGGTGGTGAGGGTACGGAGTGGGGGAGTGGGCAGCTGTACCACCTCTATCTTATACATCTTTTTACAGGCCCTTTAAACAGGTCTCTTTGTCTTATTACAAGTCTAGGGTAATGGCCTTCAGTACAGAAGATCACCCCAAAATGAGCCACGTGTCTGTCATCTGAAGAAGACTGTCTACATCCCACATGGAAAGCAACCTCCACCAAGGCAAGCCTGTCCCTATCACACCCTGAAACCAACTTTGATACAATCCAAGCTTGCTCATATCCCACACTGCAACCAACATCCCTCCAATCCAAGCTTGTCTAAACCAACCTCTGTACAATTCACACCTGTGTGTATACACTCTGAGAAATATTTTTCAATTTCAGGATGTAAAAGTTAACAGGAGAAATGACAAAGATAAAAGTACAATTGAACTATATAAAGACTGTAAAGCAATTATAGAAAAGCAATGAAATTTAATGTTTTCAGCAAATCTCACGAATCCCAGAAATCTTTCACATAACAGCATACAACTAAGAAAAGTGCTTACGCCCCAATTAAAAACAGGCATACTGTAGAAAACACTCAGGGGGCCAGCGCTACAGTGCAGAGAGTTAAAGCCCTGGCCTGAAGCGCCGGCATCCCATACGGGTGCTGGTTCTAGTCCTGGCTGCTCCTCTTCCAATCCAGCTCTCTGCTATGGCCTGGGATAGCAGTAGAAGGTGGCCCAAGTGCTTGGGCCTCTGCCACCCATGTCAAGAACCAGATACAAGTTCCAGGCTCCTGGCTTTAGTGTGGCTCTGCCTTGGCTGTTGCACCCATTTGGAGAGTGAACCAGCAGATGGAAGATCTCTCTGTCTCTCCCTCCCTCTCTTTCTATCATTCTGCCTTTCAAATAAATAAATAAATCTTTTAAAAATTGCTGAATTGCAAAGAGGTGAATCAAATACATGAATCAAATCTCAATATAATTGATAACATGGAGAGAGTTGACAAGGAGTTGACATTCAAAGGGCCAATTACACACAGAGAAGAAAGCTCAATATCTAACAAAGAAAAAAGCTTTTTAGTGACAATACTCAACGTTGACCAATGTTCAATGAAAGTGACATTCTCCAGGGCTGACAATGAGGCTCCAATCTGATAAAAGACTTCCGGTGGAAAAAAAGGACAGCAATCAATATCAAAAAACATTTTAAATAACTCAATACAACCAAAGGAAGTAGGTGGCACTCTTACTTAATTCTTTTTACAAAGGGAAAATCTGAGGTTCCAAGAGGTGTGGAAGTTGTCCAAGAAGGCACAACTCGCCACAAATGGTGCGGACTCCAAATGCATCACATATCTGACTGACGACTCTGAGCTCCAGAACAGCGCCAAAAGGTACAGAATGCAGCATTCAAAAATACAGAGTAACATTTAAAACCTGAGCAGTGAAGGACGAAACACCAGTCACAAAATCTCTGCTGGCACACGGTCTAACAGAACATTTAATAAATTTGCTACCTCACTGAATCCTCATAACCACCATAAGAAGCAAGTACTATTACTACCCACAATTTGTTTTTCTGGGTTTTTTGTAAGATTTTACTTATTTATTTGAGAGGTAGAGTTACAGACGGTGAGAGAGAGAGACGGAGAGAGAGGTCTTCCATCCGATGGTTCATTCCCCAGATGGCCACAATGGCCGGAGCTGCACCGATCCGAACCCAGGAGCCAGGAGCTTCTTCTGGGTCTCCCACATGGATGCAGGGGTCCAAGGACTTGGGCCATCTTCTACTGCTTTCCCAGGCCGTAGCAGAGAGCAGGATTGGAAGAGGAGCAGCCAGGACTAGAACTGGCATCCAGCCAGCGTAGCAGGCGGAGGATTAACCTCCTGCACCATGGAGCCGGCCCTCACTACCCTCATTTTGTAGGTGAATAAACTGAGGCACAAACAGGTTAGAAAATTTTCCAGTGTTCCACCACTACTTCATGGCAGAGCTGGGATGTGAGCCCAACACTGTGCCCCCCCCCAACCTGTACATTCCCTGCGCGCACACACACACACACACACACACAGCCTCTCATTTTCTCCCCAAAAATAGGAGATACAGAAGACAATCAGCCTCCAACAAAGAACTTCTACCAAACAATACAGAAAACGTAGACACGGGTTTCTTCTTTTGGTTCGCCAATTACCAAAGCGTATCAAGGGCTAGAGCAACTGCACTGCGGCACGGCATTCCTCCTGGAACTCGCGGATCATATTTTACTTTGGAGACAATAACTGTACTAAGCTGTTTCCCACAGAAGGAAAACTTCATTTCGTTTATTACTTTTATTTTTTTAATTAATTAATTAATTAATTTTTTGCCAGGCAGAGTTAGACAGTGAGAGAGAGAGAGACAGAGAGAGAATTATAGACAGTGAGAGAGAGATAGAGAGACAGATCCTCCTTCTGTTGGTTCACTCCCCTAATGGCTGCCACGGGTGGTGTGCACTGATCCGAAACCAGGAGCCGGGTACCTCCTCCCGGTCAACCATACGGGTGCAGGGAACCAAGCATTTGGGCCATCCTCCACTGCCCTCCTGGGCCACAGCAGAGAGCTGGATTGGAAGAGGAGCAACTGGGACTAGTACCTGGCGCCCCAACCGGGACAAAAACCCGGGGTGCCAGCCCCGCAAGCGGAGGATTAGCCAAGTGAGCCACAGCGCCGGCCTTGTTTATTACTTTTAACAGGTGTTGAATTAAACAGTGAGAATATCTTTGCCATTTATTCTGAGATGTGGCTTTCCCTGCATACAGATTCCTGCACTCAAATTCAACACAGAAAACAGCCTTCTAAATGACGGTCCACCAGGCAGTCATGAAATACGAGCACCTAATGTAAAACAATTTGGTTTCTGATCATTTCTTGCATGCCCAGGGCAGCCCCAAAGATTTTCCAGACATGAGCAAAATTGACAAGTCATGGGAATAGAAGTGGCCAAGACACCTCTTGTGCACTTGGTGAAAGCTCACGTCTGTGCAGTTTCAGGATGATAAAGAAGGCAACTGAAAAGCTGACTGGAGCCACACAACTCATTTCCCTAGGTGCCTACCGGTGCAACTCACTGGACAACCTCAAGCTTTCAGTAAAAAAAAATTTAAGAAAAGGAACTTTGGTTGCAGGTGCTACCAACCAGTACCACGTTCACTGCAGAGTGTCCCGGTCTGCTCTCTGCCCCACACTCTGAGTATTAATGAGAACAGCTCTCTTCTCTGGGGCACTTCCTATGTGGCGGGATACAGAAAGCTACAGCCACTCCCCACCATCACGTGGTTAACGAGGAATGGAGCTGGATGGTTTCATAGCCCTTGTCCTTCTTACCCAAACAGCCAGCCGGTGGCCCACGAAGGGAAACAGGAGTACACGGGAGACCCTGAGGGCACCCGCAGCTTGAGGAACCTCCCCCTCCTGTCTTCCCTTCTCCCTGTTCACAGGTCTAGCTGCTAAATGTCTTAAACATGGTCCACCCATCACCATCGCCAATGGCGATGCTTCAAGAGTTTCTTACCTGCACTAACTGGTGTCTCCGCCTGATGGGGCAGCTACAACAGAACACCTCACATCAAGTGGCCTAAAAACAACAGAAAGCTGTTTCTTGCAGTTCCAGGGCTTGGGAGTCCAACATCAAGGCAGCAGTAGATCTGGCGCTCTAGTGAGCATTAATTCATAGACGGCTCCTTCTTGCTGTATCCTCTCACTCTGGAAAGAGCAAGTGAGCTCCCTCGAGTCTCTGTCGCGAGGATCCTAATCTTACGCCTTAATCAGCTCTCAGAGACGCCACCTCTCAGCACCATCACTTTGAGGGTGGAAGTGAGGATTTCAACACATGAACTTGAGACACAAACACTCAGACCTCAGCACCATGCTTCAAGGCTTCCTGACTGACAGGCACGCAATAGCATGAACTCAGACTGCCTGGGTTCCCTTCCTGCGTCCCATCCACCAGCTTTCTAACTGCGTTGTTCAGTTTCTCCCTATCTCAGTTTCCAATCTATGAGATGCTTAGAGCAGGCATTGTGCAGAAGTGGGTTAATCTACCGCCTGTGACTCCAGCATCCCATATGGGGGACAGTTCAAGGTATGGCTGTTCCACTTCCACTCCCGTCCTCAGCTAACGCACCTAGAAAAGCAGTGGAAGATGGCCTGAGTGCTTGGGTCCCTGTGTCAGACCAGGATGGAGTTCCAGGATTCTGTTTTTGCAGTCATTCGGGGAGTAAATGAGCGGATGGAAGATCTGTGTGTGTGGGGGGGTGGGGTGGGGGTGGTCTACCTCTTTCCATTACTCTACTTTTCAAATAAATAAATAATTTTCTTTAAAGGTGCTTGAAGTTTCAAAGAGATAATGCAGATAAGCATATGGAAGAGAAACATATGTAAGCATTCACAAACATTAGCTGCTGTTACTAACAGGGTCTATTACTTTCACTGCCTATCAGAAGCATAGCTCTGACTGAAAATCTTCAAAGGCTCCCTGTTACCTATGAAAAAGCCCCAAATGCCTGGCATGAAATATGATGGTCTGCATCAAGCAAGCACCAAATATGCATTCTATATCATTAACCACAATTTCCCAGCCCACAGGTTGCAGCCATGCCCAGAGCCAGTGGGACCACATCTTATGAGTAAAAGCAGAAAATGGGGTGTTTCCATGCCAAAGAACAGGTATACTCAGGAATATAGTCACATTCTAATCAGTTAAAGTGTATTAGGTCATTAAGTGATTGACAGGACAGATCAAAAGGCTACAAGATTAGAAAAATATTAACCCAAGTACGAGTTGATGGAGGCCAGCATCTATTGAGCATTTACTACATAAAGGGAACTATCGCTTCAGAAGCACTGACTCAGCAAACTCCTAAACCCTAAAAGCTAAGGACCATTCATTCCCCTTGGTACTGGCTTGCTAAGCGCATGACTGAAGACTCATTCCACAGCTGGCTTCCAAGCTGGTTACAGGAACGACCCTCTACATGCTGTTAGGTTAGCAGCAAGACCATACACAGGAATCCTTCAGAAGAGAGTGCAAGCTCCCACTCATGTCAACAGCAAACTTCTAGCTCCCTTCACCCCCGTCTGAAAGACCTGAACAGGAACCAGTGCTGTTACAGGCAGAATCTCAAGCCAACTCCTAAGCCCGCACAAATGCATATGCCTTTATACAATGAAGACACTGGGGTGGGGGTAAGGAATACACAGACACGCTCACATAGATAAAATTAAAGAAACTAAACTGAAGAATCACATTAATCATTTCTCAGTCCTGAAAAAATGTAGAAGACGGTATAACCTAGTCAACAGAGATGTACAGAGGTATTGAAGATTTCACACCCATGAAGCAGAAGGGTTTTAAGAACAAGACAACTACAAAAATAAAATAAAATGGATTTTCCCATATTATTTATATGACAAAATACTAGGTTTGACAAAAATAAACTATTTTGCAAAAGAAAACTGAATGACTGAATTAGAAGAATAGCTAAAAGAATTCTCTGAGGATCAAGAAAACACAATAAGCAAAACTCAAGGACTATGGAGGTATATACAGATAAGCTACAAGATATTAGCCAATGCAACATAAACTAAGGAATAAAGTAATAATCACTTATGTAATTTTGAAGAACTTCCCTACAAACCAAAAAAACTAGGTATGCATCTATGTTAATGAAAACTTCATACCTAGATATATACAAATCTCTGAATTTATAAATTTAAAAGTATAGAAAAATCTTAGATGAACAAAAAAGAAAAGTTATCAGTTTTTAAAATCATGTTGGCATCAGACTTCTCCTCCACAGAGTGGTTTCCAAAGAAACACATGTGAAACAAAATCTTCAAAACTAACCAAGCTTAAATTGCTGATGCAGGAATTTAAAAAATACATTTTCTATTTTCAAATCTGCAATAGCTCAGAGAGTATATTATCTATATTTTCTTACTCTCCTAAAAATAGAATCATACCACTGACCACTAAGTGAATCAAGCTAATAAATTCAAAAGTGAGCAGATAAACCATAAAACAATTCACTATAAGCTGAGATAAACATAATGTTTATAGTTGATCTCTCCTTGTTGATATGCCAAGATAAAAGCTAATTTTTAGTCTTTCTTTAGGGCATATTATATTTTTAAGTCAATTAAAATATATAAAAATCTGTTATGCCAACAAAAACTATGTAAAAGTTTATGTACAACAACTAAAAATTCTGCTTCATTATTAATGAAATAAAACAGAGAAACAGAATTAAACATTAATTTAATAATTACTCAGCCATAACTGGAACGCTGGAAAGTGAATCTAGAATTGGGTCAGGGGAGAACACGAAGTGAAAGGGTCAGCTGAAAGGAAGACAAGAATCAAGCCCACTGGGAATCTGCACTTGGACCCTGGAGGCTGCACTCTACAGCAGGACACGTGCTTAGTGAACTCACTTCACAGAGACTGTGACCTGCCTTGGAGTCAACTGGTGGCCCAGAAGTATGCATCCCTGTAAGTGTTTTAACAAGACCCTCTACTTCTCCAGTGTCTGATAAAAACAGATGAAAAACCCAACCTAGAAAAAGTACAATTATTCTAGGCCTCAGATAAGTTTCACACACATTTTTTCCAAATACAATGAATGTCAACAACACAATCAAAATTAAATAGACACATGGTGAAGAAGATAATATTACAAACTGTAAAAAAAAATCAGATCATATAAACCTGCAGAGGCTACAGGTTTCTAAATGTAAAACAAAGACTTTAACTACACTTATTTTGTTCAAGGAACTAAAGAACAACAATGGGAAATTCAACAAAGGGATGGCAACTCGAAAATTGCACAACCGATTTCTGGAACTAAAAAATACAAAGCCCAAAATTAAGGCCTCAGAGGAAGAGTTTAAAGACAAATTAGGGCCGGTGCCGCAGCTCAATAGGCTAATCCTCTGCCTTGTGGCGCCGGCACACCGGGTTCTAGTCCCGGTCAGGGCGCCGGATTCTGTCCCGGTTGCCCCTCTTCCAGGCCAGCTCTCTGCTGTGGCCAGGGAGTACAGTGGAGGATGGCCCAAGTGCTTGGGCCCTGCACCACCATGGGAGACCAGGAGGAGGCACCTGGCTCCTGCCATCGGATCAGTGTGGTGTGCTGGCCACAACGCACCAGCCGTGGCGGCAGCCATTGGAGGGTGAACCAGCGGCAAAAGGAAGACCTTTCTCTCTGTCTCTCTCTCACTGTCCACTCTGCCTGTCAAAAAAAAAAAAAAAAAAAAGACAAATTAGACACAGATGATTAAAGAATCAGTGAACTGGAAGATGAACCAGAACATAACAAGACTGAATCAGGAAAACAAAATGGTTAAGAGACTAAGAGGACATAGTGATGGAGCTTAACGTACATGTTGAAAGTCATCCCCGCAGAAGCAAGGTGAAAGGAGAAAGAATGGCTGAGCGATACCCCAAGTAGATGGAAAATACCAACTCCATAAACTCACGCAGCCCAGAAAACAACATGGAAGAGAGGACAATGGAATGACATCTTCAATCCAACTGAACAAAACTGCAACACGATCATTATTCATTCAATGAAAAGTATCCTTAAAGAATGAATTGAAATAAAGTTATTTTTGGCAAACAAAGCAAAAGGGAATGCACTAAGAGAAAAAACAAAGAATGTTCTTCAGAAAATTTCACAAGGAAGGCTGAAAATTGAGGAAAGACTACAGAGCTACAAAAATGAATGGAAAATACAGGGAAATGAAGAGAATAGTGTGTCCTGTGTGATTTAAAATACACAGAATTAGAACACACAAAAGGAACAGCACTTAATGCAGATAAGGATAACCTGTATTAAAGAATCTGAAGTCTCCGCTTTACCTGGGAAGAGTAGAAAATATTAATTAAAAATGGAAATTAAATCAAGTATGTATGTTATAATTTCCAGATTAATTACCAAAAGAAAAGAAAAAATAAAATCATAGGAAAGAAAATTTTCTTTAGTAGATAAAAAAAGGTTGAAAAAGATAAAGAAGTATACAAAATAGATAAGACAAAGAGGAAGCATACAGTGAAAGAGTAGCTTTAAATCCAATATGTGCATAGTCATATTAAATATAGATGATCTAAGTATTCCAATTAAAATATAAAAGTTATCAGACAGGATTTTTAAAACAACTTAACTACATGCCACTTACAACGGGGCAAATCTAAAACACATGAAAAAGTAAAAGGTGAAAGTAAAATAATGGGGAAAAAATGCAATGAAAAAATATTGAATGTGCATGACACGGTCCTACTAATATTAGACAAGATATTCTTCAAAGCAGAGAGAGAAGAGGGATATGTTCTGGTGTTCCATTGCACAATAGGTGGCCGTGGATAAGAACATTGCATTATATATCTCAAAATAGCTAGAATAGGGGGTTTTGAATGTTTTCACCACAAAGACATGTTTGAGGCAATGTATACGCAAAACACCTTAATTTGATCATTACACATTGTATACATGCATTAAAACCTCACAATGCATCCCATAAATTGTACAATTATATGTCAAAAACATTAAAAATAAACACAAATATGCAAAAAATCATAAAAACCATAAAATTATACTACAAGCTATAAAAGACAAGAAAATAAAGAGGTACATAATGTTCTTTAGTGAGGAAACTTAAAAAAAGAATGCTTTTTATAATGGAAAAAGTTTAAATTTTATAGCATATATGAAAATTATTAATTTTATGCACCTAATATAAACTCTGAAACATAATGTAAACATTTACAAACTACATCAAAATATAAAGTGTAAAAACTGCCAGAATTACAATGAGAAATAGACATATGCACAAGGAGAACAGAGAATTTTGCCCAATAACTGATAGAAAAAACAGACCAAAACCTCAGCAAAACTAGACAGCTGGATATGCAACTTACAGAAAATTAAAATCTTGACTTAAAGGACATACACAGATTGCCATCCCACAAGGGCATGCATAAAACAGTTAAAAGAGTAGCATAAAAAGGAAGTCCCATATATCTTGCTGTCAGTATTACAGTATGGTCTTTTACAACACAATTAATCCAAAACCTAATAGAATAAAGATAACAGGGAATCTTCAGGACTATAAATTAAGAAATATAGTTCTAAACAACCATAAAAAAGAAATTTAAAACAGTTTTAAACTAATCAAAAAAAAAAAAGAACAAAGCTGGAGGTATCACAATTCCTGCTTTCAAGACACCACAGGCAACGGCGCTGTGGCGTAGTGGCTTAAGCATCCGCCTGTGGCGCCAGCATCCTATATGGGTGCTGGTTCTAGTCCCGGCTATTCTTCCAATCCAACTCTCTGCTATGGCCTGGGAAAGCAGTAGAAGATGACCCAAGTGCTTAGGCCCTTACACCCATGTAGGAGACCTGGAAGAGGCTCCTGGCTCCTGGCTTGGGGTCAGCCCAGCTCCAACCGCTGTGGCCATTTGGGAATTGAACCAGCAGATCGAAGATTCATTCTCTCTCTCTCTCTCTCTTTCTCTTTCTCTATTCCCTCTCTCTGTCTGTAACTCTGCTTCTCAAGTAAATAAATAAATCTTTTTTTAAAAAAAGCATACTACAGACCTATAGTAACCAAAACAGCATGGTACTGGCATAAAAAGACACACGGATCAGTGCAACAGAAGGGAAACAGAAATAGAAATTGCAGACACAAATCCACACATCTACAGTCAAGGAATCCCCAACAAAGGTGTTTTTCATTAGGAAAAACAATAGCCTCTTCGCTAAACAGTACTGCAAAACCTAGATACTCACATGCAGAAACTACCTTCCACCCCACACAAAAACCAATTCACAATGGGCCAGAGATCCAAATGCAAGGCTTGCGACTATGAAACTACTAGAAGGAAACACGGGAAACACTTCAAGACGGTGGTTGGCATACCCACAGCACATAGCTGAGTCCTGTGTTCAAGCCCTGCCTTCCCTTCTGATTCCAGCTTCCTACAAATGCACACCCTGGGAAGGCAGCAGATGACAGCTCAAGGCCCTGAGTTCCTGCCACCCACAAGAGAGAGCTGGGTTGAGTGCCTGGCTCTGGACTGAGTACAGCCCAGGCCCTACTGTCGTAGGTACTTGGGTAGTGAACCAGTGCTCACTCTGTCCCTCCATCCTTTCCTTGTTCCCGCTCTCCTTCTCTCTCTCTCTCTCTTACAAATAAGTAAAGAAATAAAAAAATTTTAAGTGGCCAAAACAAATTAATTCCACAGATACTACTGCATGTTCAGAACGGATCATTCATGGTAGGAGCGTCCAAGGTAAAAGAAGAATAAACAAGGCCCTTGCCCTAATGCACTTAAGAGAACTCACACATTAACCAACTATTCACGCAAATCAATTCCAAACCACAAATCTAAGAGATTACAATAGAGAATAAAATAGGGAAACCTACACAGTTTTTAGAAATCAAGGAAGACTTCCTATAGGAAGACACATCTGAAATAAGAGTTGAAACATGAATATGAATTAATAATGTAGCAGGAGCAGAGCATTCTAGGCAAAAATCGGAGAATCTTCTGAAGAATTCGTAAGGTTGAACACGGCACATTCAAGGCCACTGGGAAAGCGAAAATGGGCAAAGCACAAAAAGTGCTTAAGAGCAGTGAGAGAGAAGCACGGGCCAGCACAGAAACAGTACACTGGCTCAGGTCCGCCAGCTACTAAAGGGAAAACGCATCATCACCAAGGAGGGCTTTTTCCATCATGTGGGAGGCTGGCATTAAGCGATCTGTTAACAGAATACATACAGTGATCAGAAGATGAAAAACTATTCCAGTAGAAGTAAATATTATCTCAAATTAGGAAGTTACGACAGGCTCAAGGAAATAATGCGCAGTCCCTTTCTGAAAAGAGCAAATCCAAACCGCAAGAAGAAGTGTTCTCGTGTCATAAAGCACAAATTTGAGAAAATGAGAGCATTTAAGAGTAGTACGGGAAGACATGAGCAAATCCACATATAAATCTAAATAACTGAATTACTTTCCGGTTATACTTAAGGAGATGTTAATGATGCGATGCCCATGTATGCTGACACAGTAAAGCACACAACGGCAACCAAAATCTGTACACAAAGTTCAAATAATTCAAGTGAAATTCGGGGGAAGGGCTAGCAGAGAGAGGCAGAAGAGTGTGCCTGCGGCTGGCCTTGTTCAGGAGGGAGGTGGCTCTGGACACTGGGAGACATGGCAGCCTCACACGTGCTTATCAACAACCACTACAAATGCACAGGCAACTACCTGACCACTAAAAGAAAAGAGAAGTATCAAACAATCAATCCCCAAGAAAAGAAACATGATCAACAGAAAACAGAAAATTCGATGAGATAAACAATTTCAAGCATCTCAGTTTTCACAATAAACATTATCTATATCCATTACCATGGAAACCTACATAGTGCATCTATAGGGAGGACCAAGCCTTCAAACTCACTCTCATCGTACAACACAGGAAAGACCTGAGGAATATACTTGATATAATTAGCAAGCTTTATTTAGTAGGCACGCGTATCTTCACTTATCAATATATGAGAATACCTAAAATGCATGGAAAAACTGAATTAAAAGGAAAATTCACTTTTTTTTTTGACAGGCAGAGTGGACAGTGAGAAAGAGAGAGACAGAGAGAAAGGTCTTCCTTTGCTGTTGGTTCACCCTCCAATGGCCGCCACGGCTGGCACGCTGCGGACGGCGCACCGCGCTGATCCGATGGCAGGAGCCAGGTACTTATCCTGGTCTCCCATGGGGTGCAGGGCCCAAGGACTTGGGCCATCCTCCACTGCACTCCCGGGCCACAGCAGAGAGCTGGCCTGGAAGAGGGGCAACCGGGACAGAATCCGGCGCCCCGACCGGGACTAGAACCCGGTGTGCCGGCGACACAAGGCGGAGGATTAGCCTAGTGAGCTGCGGCGCCGGCCTGCACAGTTTTTTCATAATATGCGTTTTATAAGAACTTTTTAAAGACTCCTATTTTTCTTTACAAACGATAAATATTAAATTCTGTGCTCTTTAGAGACTATTTTTATCAACTATCAAAAAATGATGCTCACATATTTAATCACAAAAAAAAATCAGTAACATTGCAAAAAGGAGTCATAATCTCCGGCCACAATCCATAAAAACAATCAAAAAGAAACCAAAATATATTAATTTGATTATCCAAAAAACATAAAATCATTCACCGAAACAATTCTTCAGGGATCAGCACTGTGGTATTATAGCACATTAAGCCACCAACGGAGACGCCGGCATCCCATATGAGCACTGTTTGAGACCAGGCGGATCCCTTCTGATCCAGCTCCCTGCTAATATGCCTGGGAAAGCTGCAGAGGATGTCTCAAGTTCTTGGGTCCCTACACTCATGTGAGAGACCCTTAAGAAGATACTGGCTTCTGGCTAAAACCTGGCCCAGCCCCAGCCATTGTATCCACTTGGAGAGTGAACCAGCAGATAGAAGATATCCCCCCTCACTCTTTTCCTCTCCTTCCCTCTCTCTCTCTTTCCGGCCCTCCCTCCCTCCCTCTCTGTAACTCTGCCTTCCAAATAAATAAATAAATAAATCTTTTTTAAGTGTAATTCTTGAGTAAAGGAGTAAACAGCAATAAAAAAAATTCATACTATTTAGAAAAATATCAATTAAAAGGCTATATAATGAAGCTTTTGTAGATAAAACCACACTCTGGAAAAATGCACAGCTATAAATGTTTTTCCTTTTTACTTTCAGACATCAAATGTGAAGACAAATAAGTCAAGGATTCAACTCAAGTAGATAGAAAATGAAGAACAAATTAGGCCTAAAGAAAACAAATATTTTGGGAATAATTTAGTGAATTTAAGATACTGCAGAAAAACTGAATATGCACTAGGACACAGAATCCCACGTTGAAGTATTTATCCTGGATAATCTCTGGCATGGATATAACAAAGGAAAGCGATCAAAAAATATTCACAACAACACTGCTTGCCACAGCAAAAAAAAGAAACTGAATAATCCCCGAAGTCCAGTGATAATTAAATAGGTAAATAAATTCACATATTTCTGTGTATAGTATGTGTATGCCATATACTATAATTTTTGTATTTGCATATGTATTTAATATTTTATATTTAATTATTTAAATATACTATGATATATTCTTGCAAAGAAATATACTCCAGTAAAAAAACAAACTCTATTAACATGAATAAATCTCAAAAAGAATACTGTTGAACAATAAGCCAGATTCAGAATCCATACCATCTCACTCTAATTCTATAAGTTTAAACCCAGGAAAACTCGGGCAATATATATTTTGGGAATATATAAATACACTGTAAAGAAATTCAAGGAAATAACTAGAAATTCATAACACAGTTACTTCGTGGAAAGAGGGAGGAACACACACTAAAAAAGAGGCACACAGAACTCGAAAGATGTTCCACATTTTAAAGTGCAGTCTGTACATTCATAACGTTATTATTAAATTATTCACATACATAGTATGTATGTGTTTATATAATATATTTAATAATTAAAAGTAGAAGAAAAAATTAGTGAAGGAGTGAATAATAGTCATAAACTGATGAAAATGGAGTAGTAGTTGGGGTGTTCATTTTGCCCAGCAAAGACACCAGCTGGGACACCTGCATCCCACATCCGAGTGCCTGGGTTCAAGTCCCAGCCTCACGCTTGGTTTCAGTTTCCTGTGGATGGGCACCTAGGAGACAGCAGACGATGGCTCAAGTAGTTGGGTCCCTGCCATGTGGGAGATCTGGATGGAGTTCCCAGATCCAAGCGTCAGCCTGGCTCAGCCAAGGCCTTTGCAGGCATTTGGGAAGTGAACCAGCAGATGAAAGCATTCTCCCGTCCCCTCCCTCTCTCTCCCTCCATCTCCCCCCCCTCAGCATACACTACAGACTAAATAAGCATACACAAAAAAGGAAAAAAAGACCAACCACATTCATGAATATTAACGCTACATTTCTAAGCACTCGCAGTGCATCCATAAGATGAATGATGTATTTGTTGGGTTAGGATGCCACTTGGGATGCCCGTATCAGAGTGCCTGTCCGGGGTTCAAGTTCCAGTTCTGCTACCGGTTCCCACTTCCTGCCAGTGTGCTGCTGGGAAGAGGCAGGTGATGGCTCGAGTAGCTGGGTCCCTATCACCCACAGGGAAGACATGGGTGGAGTTCTGGGCTCCTAGCTTCAGTCTTGCACAGCCCTGGTTGTTGAGGGCATTTAGGGAGTAAAGGAGCAGAGGAGTATTTCTTTCTTTCTTTCCCTTTTTCTCTCTTTCTCTCTCCCATCCTCCCTCCCTCCTTCCCTCCTGGCTGCAACCTGGCCCAGATCCATCTGTTGCAGGCATTTGGGGAATGAACCAGCAGATGGAAGATCTATGTCTCCTCCTCACCCCAGCCTTTCAAATAAATTAAATAAATAAAATTCTTGAGTGTGGAATGGTTTGTAAAATAACACCATGGAACTACCACAAGCATATCCTTCACACGAACCTCATTTTATCCATAATATGGTTTGCAGAGCTGTACATAAGTGACTCAGATGCACAATATCATGAAAACAAAAGTCTTTGACAAAATTTTCCATATCATTTGAAATAAGACTATAAAACATCAATAACACAAGGGTAATATTAGAAATATCAAATGAGGGGGGCCGGCGCTGTGGCACAGTGGGTAAAAGCCACCACCTGCAGTGCTGGCATCCCATATGGGCGCCAGTTCATGTCCTGGCTGCTCCACTTCCCATCCAGCTCTCTGCTATGGTCTGGGGAAACAGTAGAAGATGGCCCAACTGTTTGGGCCCCTGTACCTCTGTGGGAGACTCGGGGGAAACTCCTGGCTCCTGGCTTCAGATCAGATCAGCTTCTTTGACTGTGGCGGCCATTAGGAGAGTGAACCAGCGAATGGAAGATCTCTCTCTCCCTCTCTGCCTCTGGCTCTGTGTAATTCTGCCTTTCAAATAAATAAATAAATCTGAAAATATATACATAGATTTATCAAATGAGGGACCTCCAAAAATTTTCTCTTCCACAAAAGTAATAAGAAAACTGGCAACAAAAACAACAAAAATTTAGAACCAACCTAGAAATTAATCAAGATGTGAAGGAATCCAGGCAGCACCTATTCAAGCAAAATGGCTGCATCTCAGGAAGCGCAGTGAGCCCTGTCTAGGCGGGACTTCCCTATTTCAGGCTTGGCACTTGCCCATCCTACACATTTCTCTGTGTTAACAATGATCGCCCAAAAATAAAAGTCTAGAAGAGCAGCCAATCAGATTTTCAAAATGATGTCAATAGGCTAAAAAGTATCAGGGCAGAATTTAGTAGAAATCATTAAAAAATGTAAACTTAGGTCAGAAAAACTAAAGGATTTGAAGGTACTGGAACAGTCTCCAGATACAGAACTGGGAACTATGTGAAAAGAAACCTGGGAGGTTTTAACTGACTTCAAGATGCACAGGACCCAGCCAAATAACAACATGGTTTCCAAAGCTAATGTTGTTTGATCCATAAGGTTTAACAGAGGCTCCTAAAATATACGAAGCAAAACTCACAGAATAGATGAGAGAAAGAGACTGTTCCACACTGGCTGAAGACATCAATATCCCACATTCAAAAATGGACAGAAAAACCAGATGGACCAATAAAATAAGCAATTTGAGAAACAAAATAAGCCAATTAGATGAGACATATCCAGAAACCCACTCACCATGTAGAACTCACATTCTTCTTCAGTGCACATGTCCAGGGTAAACTTCATGTTACACCACAAAACAAGATTCTGCTTATTTTTTTTAATTTTTGAAGAACCTTTGACACCATGTAAACTATTTTTTCTGACCACAATGGAATAATCTAAAAGTTACCAATAGAAAGAAAACTATAAAATTCACAAGTATGTGGAAATTAAACAGCACTCTAGCAACCAATGGGTCAAAAAAAGGAACCGTAAGAGAAATTATAAAATATCTAGAGAGAAATGAAAACAAAAACCAAAATGTATCAACACTTAGGAGATACTACGAAAGCAGTGCTCAAAATGAAATTTATAACAGTTTAAAAAGATCACAAATCAATAATCTAACGTAAACTCTAGGCAACTAGAAAAAGAATAAATTAAACACAAAGCCAGCAGAAGGAAGGAAATAATAGATTACAGTAGAGATTAAAAAGAGAAGAAAAACAGTCAAGAAAATCAAAGACACCAAAGCTGGCATTTTGAAAGAAAAAAAATTAAAAATCTTTAATTAGACTATGAAAAACAGATACAAGACTCAAATTGCTAAAATTAGAGCTTAAGAAGGGAAATTACAACAGAGTCTACAGAAATAAAAAGAATTGTTGTACAACTGTTTATCAACAAATGGATAAACTGCATGAATGGAAACATCCCAGGAAACACACAAACCACCAAAACTGACTCAAGAATGAGTAGACAACATGAACACACCTATGCTTCCAGGGATATTATATCAGACACAAAAACCCTCCCAACAAAGATGAGGTCAACCACAAACAGCTTCACAGGGGAATTCAACCAAAATTTTAAGAATTAACATCAATGCTTAAACACTTCCAAAAACACTAAGAGAAGGGTGCATTTTCAAACTCTCTTTTTTTTAATTTTTTTTTTTTTTTTTTGACAGGCAGAGTGGACAGTGAGAAAGAGACACAGACAGAAAGGTCTTCCTTTACTGTTGGTTCACCCTCCAATGGCCGGCGCACCGTGCTGATCCGAAGCCAGGAGCCAAGTGCTTCTCCTGGTCTCCCATGCGGGTGCAGGGCCCAAGCACTTGGGACATCCTCCACTGCACTCCCGGGCTACAGCAGAGAACTGGACTGGAAGAGGAGCAACCGGGACAGAATCCGGCGCCCCAACCAGGACTAGAACCCAGTGTGCCGGTGCCGCAAGGCGGAGGATTAGCCTAGTGAGCTGCGACATCGGCCCAAACTCATGTTCTAAGATCAGTGCTAGTCTGCTATCAAACAAAGCCATACAAAGATACTAAAAGAAAATAAAACTACAGGCCAATATCCCTGAAAATATGGATGTAAAAATTCTCAAAAATTGAACCCCATAGCATATTACAAGGATCACCATAAGCAGGTGGGATTTATCTCAGGACTGCAGGAGTGACTCAACCAAGAAAATCAACAAATACAGTACACCACATTCACAAAAGGAAAGAGCAAGCAAATAATCATCTCAACTGACACAGAAAACGCCATTTGAGAAAATCCAACACCCTATCATAATAAAAAAAAAAAAAATTCCAGAAAACTAGGAATGAAGTAAAATTCTCTTAACATGATAAAGGGCCTTCATGAAAAACTCACAGCTAACATCACATCCAATAGTAAAAGTCTAACAGGTTTTCTCCTAAGATCAGAAATAAGACAACAGTGCTCACTTTGGCCACTCACACTTAACCTATATAGCCTTAAGTATGACACCAGAACTACGGGCAATAAAAGAAACAACACATGTATACTGGACTTCATTAAAGATATAATCTTTGTGCTTCAAAGCATACCACCAAGAGAGTGAAAAGACAGCCCATCGTTTATCTCATAAGGGTATGATATCCAGAATGTATAAATAGTTCCTGCAACTCAACAATTAAAAGACAATCTGATTCAAAAATGGGCAAAGGACTTGAATAGGCATTTCCCAAAAGATTTACAAATGGCTAATAAACACATGAAAAGATATCCAGTATCATTACTCATTTAGGGAAATGCAAATCAAAACACAATGAGATGCCATTTCACAACTACAAAAATGATAGTTTTTAAGTAGAAAATAAATGTTGGCAAGGAGGTAGACAAATTAGAATCCTGCATTGCTGGTGAGAATGTTACATGGTGGAGATGCTGTGAACAGTTTATCAGTTACTCAGTTACACAGAGAATTTCAATATAATCCAGCATTTCAACTCCTAATTATAAACCCGAAGAATTCAAATCAGGGACTCAAAACTTGGAACCCAATATGCATAGTAGCATTACTCAACAACAGCCAAAGGTGAAAACAGTCCATGTGTCCATCAACAGATAAATGTATAAATAAAATGTGCTCTGTGTGTGTGTATGACAGAATACTATTCAGCCATAAAAAAGAGTGAAGTTCTGGGACAGGCATTTGGACTAAAGGTTAAGATGCAGTATCAGAGTATGTGGGTTTGATAACCTGCTCCAGCTCCTGACTCCAGCTTCCTGACAACGGGTAAGTCCTGAGAGGCAGCAGTGACAGCTCAAGTAATTAGGTTCGTGCTATTCATATGGGAAACTTGGATTAAGTTTCCAGATTCGCGGCTTTGACCCCATCCCAACCTAGCCATTGTGGGCATTTGGGGAGTGAACCAGAGATTGGAAGCTCTCTCTCCCAGACTGTGTTCCTCTGCCTCTCAAATAAAAAAGAAAACAAAACTGAAGTTCTCATTACACGCTACAATATGGATGACTCTTGAAAACATTTTGTTATGTATTCTTAAAAAATCAAATAGAAAAAGTCATATTTGATGTGATTTCATTCCTATGAATTATCCAAAAACAAATTCATAGAGAGATAGATGAGCAATCACAAGGGGTTGGGGAAATGTCAAGTGACTACTTCATGTTTATGTGGTTTCCGCTTCACTTGATGAAAATTCTGTAGGTGGCGGTGATAGGTGCATGAACTGTGAAAGGACCAATTGCCACTGAATTCTACACTGAAAATCGACTAAAATGGAAAATTTTGTTATATGTATTCTATTGAAAAAAACAGTAAATCACCCACACATATACCAAAAAAACTGACATCAAAAGTGCTAATAAACCTATACTATATCATAATATATTTATTATACTATTTTCTCTTTTATACTTTACTGATGCTCTTGCTTCTATCTATATTTGTTCCCTCTTTATAACTTCCATTCACTTTGTTGTTCTTTTTCTAACTTTTGAGGCAAGTCCTGGATTTAATCTTTTTGTTTTCAACAGATATGTTGAAAGTTATGAATGTTCCTCTAAGTACCAGTACACCCACTGCCCAGATAGTCTAAGACTGCTGTTTTCATTCACATTATTTAAAAGCATTTACTCTGCATTTCAGGATCTGGTATTTTCCTGTTGCTAAATTAATTAAAAATCCAGTATTTAAACTGTTAAAAATGGTAATTTGGGGCCAGGACCAAGGCCCAGTAGGTTAATCCTCCACCTGTGGTGCCAGCATCCTATATGGCCATTGGTTCTAGTCCTGGTTGCTCCTCTTCCAGTCCAGCTCTCTGCTATGGCCTGGAAAAGCAGTGGAAGATGGCCCAAGTCCTTGGGCCCCTGAACCCGCATGGGAGACTGGGAAGAAGCTCCTGGCTCCTGGCTTCAGATGGGTGCAGCTTCAGCCGTTGCGGCCATTTGGGGAGTGAACCAACGGAAGGAAGACCTCTCTCTCTGTCTCTTCCTCTCACTGTCTATAACTCTACCACTCAAATAAATAAATGAAATCTTTTTAAAGAAAAAAAGAAATAATGGTGGTTTATGACACTGAGAATTATTCTAGGTAATATAGTCAACGTGGGTCATCAAATAAACCAGAGGGCATACAGAACAGAACAACTAGGAATTGGAGCGGTGAGAAGCCCATCAACCTAGGAGCAGAAGCAAAGGCACTAATGCTTCCTCCGGAGGAAAAGGGTCCGAAGTCCTAGTAGCCCAGAGTTTTCTGGAATACATGAGAGCTTCCACAAGCACCTCTATGCTGCAGGTGCTGGGGACACAGCAGTGAGCAACAGAGAGATGACTCAGCCTTCCAGAAGGTACTCCTTAAATCCACGGAGAGAAGCTGACCAGACAACGATCAACACCGTGGCGATGCACCACACGCTCCAGGAACTGGTAACAAGGAGGTCTAGCTTGGCGTGGGGTCAGGGAAGGCACCCTTGGTGAATCAATACCAGAGCTCAAACGTGAGGGTTAGAGGAGACCCAGCATGACCAGAAGAAACACAAAAGTTAACGGTCATGAAGCAAAGGACGCTTGGATCACCTGAAGAGAGACCTCAGCGACAGGACACAGAGGTGAGCGAAGGAGTGGCGTTAGCTGAACCTGGGAGGGCAGGCAGGGACTTGGACCATATTAAACACGTGCGACTTCGCTGCAAGAGTGACAGGAAGCCATTGAAGACTTGGGGGAAAATGCGCTATCTTCAAAACTATTTTTTCAGACAACTTCCTTGGATACACCCTGGGAGAAGAAGGGGGCAAAGAGGAAATGCTGGGAGTCCAGTGAAGAGACAATGAGGATATTTCTGCTGGCCTTTGTATGTCATATTTTGGGAAACGTCTTTTCAAATCCCAGATTTTTATAAGGCTCGTTTTCTTATAATTCACAATACAGTAAGAAGCAAATGAACTTTATCAAGAGAAATAATTCAAAAAACATTTTGAAAAATAATTATGAAAATAGACTTGAATCACCAAATAACAGTATCTTAAACGGCCAATAAATGAAACTGTGGAAGAGAGAATACCCAGAAACAAACTCACTATATCATAATTTTATCAGTGATAAATCCGACACTTTAAATCACATTATATCCTTTGTATATTTTAGATACCAATGTCTTATTAAATGTATGATTTGTAAATATTTTCTCTTAATCTATGGGTTCTCTCTTTGCTCTATTAATTGTTTCCTGCTGTGCAGAGAGTTTTACTTTTTGTGTGATCTCATTTGTCTATTTTTTCTTTCATTACTTATGCTTTTAGGGATATATCTAAGAAATCTCTGCCTAAATCAATATCAGAAGTTTTCCCCGATGTTTTTTTCCTAGTAATTGTATAGTTTCAGGTCTTACATATAAGTTGATTTCTTGTGTAAGGGGTAAGATAAGGTCAATTTTCTTTTTCTTTTTCTTTTTTTTTTTTTTTTTTAACAGGCAGAGTGGACAGTGAGAGAGAGAGAGACAGAGAGAAAGGTCTTCCTTTTGCCGTTGGTTCACCCTCCAGTGGCCGCCGCGGCCGGCGCGCTGTGGCCGGCGCACCTCGCTGATCCAATGGCAGGAGCCAGGTACTTATCCTGGTCTCCCATGGGGTGCAGGGCCCAAGCACTTGGGCCATCCTCCACTGCACTCCCTGCCACAGCAGAGAGCTGGCCTGGAAGAGGGGCAACCGGGAAAGAATCCGGCGCCCCTACCGGGACTAGAACCCGGTGTGCCGGCACCGCAAGGCGGAGGATTAGCCTAGTGAGCCACGGCGCTGGCCAATTTTCATCCCTCTGTATGTGGATATCCAGCCTTCCCAACAGTATTTTTTAAAGATTTATTTTTTATTTGAAACACAGAGTTACAGAGAGAGGTAGAAAGATAGAGAGAGAGAGAGACAGAGACAGAGAGTCTTCCATCCGCTAGTTCACTCCCCGAGAGAGAGAGAGAGTCTTCCATCCGCTAGTTCACTCCCCAAATGGCCTCAACGGCCAGAGCTGAGCTGATGCAAAGCCAGGAGCCAGGAGCTTCCTCCAGGTCTTCCATGTGGGTGCCAGGGGCCCAAGAAATTGGGCCATCCTCAGCTGCTTTCCCAGATGCATCAGAAGCGGGCTGGATCAGAAATGCAGCAGCAGGGACTCGAACCAGGTGCCCATATAGGATGCCAGCTTTGCAGGCCGTGGCTTTAACCTGCTGCACTACAGCGCCGGCCCCTCCAAACAGTATTTATTGAAGAGACTGTCCTTTCTCCATTGTGTGTTCTTGACTCCTTTGTCTAAAATTGACTGTAGACGTATGGGTTTATTTTCTAGGCTATCTGTCCTATTCCACTGGTCGACATATCTGTTTTTATGCCACTGTCATACTGTTTTCAATACTACAGCTTTAAGAAAAAGCTCAACACCTCTAATTACCAAAAAATGCAAATTAAAACCATGAGATACTCCCTCAGGTCTGTTAGGCTGGCTATTATCAAAAGGATAAAAAAACAACAAGTGTTGACAGATACAGAGAAAAGGAGAACTCTTAGACACTATTTGGGGTATTATAAGTTAGGATGGCCATTTTTGAAAACAGTATGAAGATTCCTCCAAAAATTAAAGATGGAAATGCCATCTGATCTACCGATTCCACTACTGGGAACACATCCAGATAAAATGAAATCGTGATAGTGAAAGGATGTTTGACTCCCATGCTCATTACAGAACTGTTCACAACAGAACAGACACAGAAACAATCTACCTGCCTATCAGTGGTTGGATGGATTTTCTAAAGCAGTAATGTACACACAATGGAATACTATTCAGCGTGGAAAAGAAACAACAGAAAACCGCATCACTTGAGACAACATGATAGACCTACCCAACACCTAGGTTCAGGTAAATAGGCCAGGCACAGAGTGACAAAAACCACCTTTGTCACTTCTGTGAAAAACCCCAAAAAACTCAAACTCATGGAGGAAGAGCACAGGCCAGAGCAGGCAAAGGGTGGGAAGGGAAAGAGAGGTTAGTCACTGGGTACCAAGTCACAGTTAGCAGGAATGTGTTCTTTGGCCCTGCCACACAGCAAGCTGACTACAGCTGACAATGACGAACCCTTTATCTCAAAGCAACTAGAAGAGTATTTCACATGTCCTCACCACAAGAAACAAATGACAAGTACCTAAGGTAACAGATATGCTACACTCTGACTTAGCCATTCCATAAAGTATGCATGCATTGAAATTGCACATCGTACCCGAGAAAAATCTAAAAATTATTTTTTCAATTAAAAAAAAAGTTTAAAAAGAGGAAAGCATGCTTTGTCCAGCAGGGAGAAGGAATGCCTTGGAGTAGGGTGGTAGCCGGGAAACAGAACTAGGTAGGAAATGAAACTGAAAGGTCTGGTGACTGAATTCATGAGTCCACAGATGGCTCAGGCCATCTTCAGCTCACCATAGGAAAGTGTTCGCCAACAGCTAGCACCATGCCAAAACGAAGAGGCTGCTTTTCGATGCACAGCACTCCCTTCCTTTTGCAAAGATTCCTAGAGTTTCTGGGTGATCGTATGTGATGGACGTCTGCACTGGGAAAGGAATCTGACCACGTGGCATCTAAGGCAATCTGACCTCTAAGATTCTTAGCTAAAATCAACAAAAATGGCAAGTTGCCTGGACAACTCAAAGTACAACATTTAAGAAAGAGAGAGATTGGGTTTATGTATGTACCTGGACTGTCTTCCATCTCAGTACTCCTTTCTATTCAAGTTATGTGTTACAGACTAGTTCACTGGTAGATTACTTGAAAGTCTGTCAATAAAAAAAATCTAGTGTTTTTAAGTACCAGTTGAGTATCCCTTATGGCAAATACTCAGGACCATAAATGTTCTGGACATGGGGATTTTGTTAACTTTAGAATATCTGAAAATATCTAACAAGGTATCTTGGAGAGACACAAAATTCATTTACGTTTTCACATACAGCTTACACACATAGCCTGAAGGTAATTTTACATGATTTTTACATAATTTTACATGACACAATGTTTGATGATGTGGAATTTTCCACGTGGGGCATCAGGTCAGCACTCAGAAAGTTTCCAATTTTAGAGCACTGAGGATTTTCAAGTTAGGGAATGCTCAGACTGCACCAGCACAAATGGTTCCACTTATCTGAGTATATCATTTTAATTATAATAAAGATTAGAAATGTGTATATTTCTGCTAATCTTTTTTTAAATGTCAAGTGAGCAAGCCCATTTGCTAGAACCTGGGATTTAGTTCACTCAGGGAGGCCCAGCTGTGTACCAGTCACCAAATCTCAAGATAGTGGTACACTGTAGCAGAGAAGGGGTGAGAAACTATATCCACCAATCCCAATGCTGTAGAGATGCAAGCACCATGCCAACCAAAAGATAAAGGAAAAAAAGGCCCATAAATATACTGGATGTAATGGACAAGAAGAGACTGACCCAGAAATGTTACCACCTGTGCTCAACACCAGAGTTTTCTCACTACTAAACACTGAGCAAAATCCCACAGACCACCACCACCACCAAAGTTGGTTCTACCATCATAATCGCTGATGTGGGTAGAGCCAGGGCAGCGTAAAGCAATACTGACAAACAGCAACTGAGACTCAGACAGATGCTTTCCCAACCCGACGAACTCACTCCACAGGAACTCCACGTGCCAACACACAGTCCCACCTAAGCAGTCCCTCTCTGGAGCCATATGACATGCACAGCTGTGTTTTCATGCTATAGTAATCGAAAGCAGAAATATTTTCTTTTTCTTTTTCTTGTTCTCAGTGCAATACTCACTGACCTGTACCTGTGAGTATCTGTTCAGCACAGTGACAACACTATGCTAGAAGTGCCCCCTACCAACAAAAGGAGGGAAGTTACAAGTGAGACTGTGGTCACCTTATAATTTATCAGAAGAGGAGCAGTGGCAGCTAAGAGACCTGGTTGAAACCTTGGTCTACCATCCAGTGGCTCAGAGTCTCAACTTTTGAATCATTAAATGGGCTAATACTAGCACCTATCTCCTAGGAAGAACTGACCTCAACGAGACACTGCATGTAAAGAGTCTGCCCCGGTGTCTAGCACACAGTAACACTCACTAAATGCCATCATTACTGGTTTTGCTACTATTATTATTATTATTTTATACAAGAAGCATAGGAAGCATCACCTTAACAGCCTCTTTATGCACTACCTATAATCAAAGATTATAACGCACTACCTATAATCAAAGAATGCACAGCGATTCATTAAGACAGTAAGTAAATGGGGTTTGTGTCAGCTTCCCATAAAGTCAAAACAATAGACATGGCAACACAAGGTGACAGGAGAATAATAAAATAAAGGAAAGCCTCCAAGTATTGTGGCTGGTGTTGTGCCGCAGCAGGGTAAGCCACCACTTGCAATGCTGGCACTGGAATTCTAGTCTGTGTCCTGGCTACTCTGCATCCTATCCAGTTTCCTGCTGATGCACCTGGGAAGGCAGAAGATGATGGTCCAAGTACTTGGGACCCTGCCACCCATGTGGGAGACCATAATGGTGCTCCTGGCTCCTGGCTTTGGCCTGGTCTAGACCTGGCTATGGCAGCCATTTGGGAGCCAATGGAAGAGGTGTGTGTGTGTGTGTGTGTGTGTTCCTCTCTGTTACTTTGCCTTTCAAATAACTAATTTTTTAAAAAGATAGCAGACTTTTCCATTTTTGTTATGTTTGATAAGTAAGGTGAGAAATCTGATTATCTGTATATATCAAATTATGCATCAATTCAGAAAAAAATGAAGTCCACAGTTTGAAGAGAGTCCATGTGCTTTTACATCCTCAAGGCTGCCACTCTGTGGTACCCTTCCACTGTTAACTACCTACAGGATGCTTACAAGAGTCTGCTTCACCGGTCTCCCTGTACACCAGATCGTGCAAAGACAATGTGACTTGGGGGGGCAACACAGACAGGCAAATAGAGCAATGCAAATACCAAGAAATTCTAGTTTTGCCCTCTGCACTTTTAAAGTAACAGGTACTTTGGATTATATGACTTGATCGAATTTGCAACAGTGCACCATGATTTTAGACATCCAGGAAAAGTTTAGATATCCAGTAGTCCACAGTGCCAAGGCCTGTGAGGGCAGTCAGTAGGTCAGGTCCCAACCTCATTTTCAATCTGCAAGAGACTCAAATGAGACTCCAGGCTGTGCAGCACCTCACTGGCCTTCTCTGCTCAGTCGTGAATAAGAAAACAAGAATGAAGTCAGTATTTTCAAGGCAACCCTGCAGAACAGTCCAGAAAGAGAACATCTCTGTCTCATCCACGACACACTCAGATTCCAGCGAAGCAGCGAGCATTTTTAGCA